>NW_009610974.1:27088-36424 GCF_000690535.1 Cariama cristata
TCGCTTAAAGTCATATTTGCCCTCAGAGATAAATGCGGCAGTATCATGACCAGGAATGGAAAGCTCTGTCATACGGAGAGACTAGGATGCAACGTGATTATCATGTTAACCAACTCGCTGCCCTTTGGATGCTTGGCCCACATCCAGCAAAGTGACATCAACACGGTGCTCTGGGCACATGCTGCACGTCGTCGGATTCTACCGAAATGTCAAACAGCATCCTGGATGCTGCGGGGATCTCACGGGCTGATCAGCAAAGTGCCGCGTGTCTCTGTGCCTGGCCGGACCCACGCTCCCCCAGCCAGAGGTGCAGCACATTGCGCCGGGGCGGCAGCGCTGCTCGCCCAGCCCACTGGGAAACCACTACGTAATCCCTTGGGAGCAAGCAGGCCAAGGGATACCATTCACAATTTGCTACAGCAAACATTAGGTGCAATAAGCCAAAATATTAAATGGACATCTGGCCTCGCCTTGCTAATAGAGAGCCTTATCTTGCGGGATTTCTTTAAGAGCTTTTACTGAAATGCAAGTACTTCTGGGAGCCTTGAGTGCTTTGGCTTGGGTAAATCAAGGATTGAATTTGCAGCCATGTAGACCACTGGAGGCCAAGCAGCCCTGGTTCCCTCCAGGGGCCCATACCCCAACAAAGTTCTGGTACCCATCTGCCAGCCACCGAGAACACGACCCACCCGTGGTGGGCCAAGGCACAGACTGAACCCCCTCTTCCAGCGCTGGGCTGCCAGCTACACCCACTCCCTTTCCTGGTGCCGCCACACGTGAGCCGGGCCAGAGCCCGATCCCAGGCGTGCTGTGGCAAACGCCGAGTTGGGACTTTGCTTTCAGCGCCTTCCTCGGGCTTGGTAGCAGTACAGTCATGACCACAGCCTTGCCCTTGTAGCGAATGAAGGTTCATTTCCTACCCAGTCTCTCTTTTGTCTTCTCTCTCATCCATCAGTGAAGTTACAAAGCTGAATTTCCATGGCAACAGACTGTGAGGTCAGAGAGAAAGTATGAGGCAGGATCAAGCATCTGAAGTGGAATCGGGAAAGGGAAAGAAGAAGATTACCTAAAAAAATTAACAGTTATAAAAGAGGGAATAACAGAAAAAAAAAAAGACAGGTCAGATGATCTGCTCCTGGTGTGAAGACTCCTTTCGGTTTCTGACAAAGCCAGTGCTGGCAAAAACACCCTTTCGAACAGGCAGAAACCCAATTTGTCTCTTTGCTTCCTTTGAAGTCAAGAGCAACTCCAGCAGGAGCAAGATATGCTTGTCCAAGGAATTGCAGGGGAATTCACAGCCATCAGGAAAATTTCACGGTATTTACCTCTTCTCGCTCAGTGAGAGCCCATCGCGTGTTGTCACAAGCCTCTAGTGAAAGGCCATCGCCACCTCCACCCATGGTGGGACAGGGAGATTTTAAACAGGTTTTTCTAAACAGAGAACATGCCAATGCATTTTTCCTTTAATCATCTTCTCAAAGGTGTTGGGACCATGGTGACCATAGCCTAAAGACATGTTTAATGAGCCACCAACTGTTTGCTCCCGGGCAAAGCCCTAAACCAGGCACCAGGCACCCTACCCCATGACCAGGGGCCCCTGGGGAACCAGCTGCCCGTGCCCCCGGCATCCACATCGCGTGTCCCGTGGAGGCAATGGAGCCAGCAGGGCGAGCCCAAAGATGGATGGCACAACTCCAGTGAGGCTGGGCAATGGGGGAGCGAGGTGGGATTGCCCCCAGTGATGCCGCCATCCCTTTGGGGTCAGATAAATTGTCACACAGGAGGCTGTGTTTTTGCAGGAAGGCTGGCAGTTTTCTCCTATTTTGAATAGGGTCTGTGATGCAGTCACTGAGGCGGGTCCCATGCGATGCGCCCGCCGTCGCATCGCAGCTGTCACACAGCGCTGGCACCGACAGGATGGAGCCCTGTCACAAACCCAGCGCCTTGCCCTCCCTTTAAGCAACGCCATATATTGCCTGTCCACGTACGTTACCACCTTCCCCATCCAGGTGATGATCTGGGACCTCCAGTTCTCCAGAGAAATCCAATTAAGGACGTTGCGTGAGCCCCTCTCCAGATGAAAGCCGGCGATTCATGAAGCTACAGGCTGGCTGCCTACAGCCAAGGAGCGAATACCCCCGGCAATGCTCCCTGCCCTCTCTCCCGTGTGATCCGCATGTGCTGCACATCAGAGGAGACAAGATGCTTTGGGGCCTCGGCGTTCCCCACAGAGGATTTTTCTCCCTTATTCAGGAAAAACAGAGGAGGCAGGCGGTATCAGAGCCCGAAAACGATCTGGTGATGTTTGGAGGGGAGGCAGGCAGATATAGAGAGAAACCTCTAGCGCCTGTCTGGGATTTATAATGGGCATGGGCCTTTGTGACTCAAATTACTGCCTTTTTTCCACTGCTTGATCTGAGAGCGTATTTGAGTCGATCTGAATATCAAAGAAATTCAGAAAGGCAGTGGGGCAAGGAGTAGAGCAGAGACTGACAGGAAAATAAGAAGTCAGGGAGGTAGTACGGAGATGGTATTGCAGATAGACCAGATTAAACGATGGAAAAAGAGAGGTGATGTGCCTGGCCAGCAGGCAAAACTGCTCAACTTAAATAGGCTTGTTTTTTCCCACTTGATTGTCTCAAATAGACATTTAATGGTCTGCTCATAGGCTACACATACTCTCTTTGAAAAATATCTTTTCTGAGACCGGGTGACAGAAGAGCTTTGCACCGAAGTACGATGGAGCAATCCCTGCTGTAAGACAGTTCCTCTGATCCATGTCTCCAGAACAAATCCGGAGCTTGACCTGCTTCCCAGGGATGTGCATTTAGGGCACTTGGCCAGATAGAAGCACAAGGAAAACCTATCAGATTAAATGATGCTCTGCAACCCTGAAAACTGAAGAGGAATGTTTGTGTGCGTGGTGGGACACAGCAGAGCTACCGAAGTGCTCCAGCCTGTTCGTGGCATGTGGTTGTTGGTGGCTCCAGGAGGTGGAACGTACCCAGCTCCACGAAAAAGAGCAGGGAGAGAGAGTATGTCCACAGCCCCTCTGCAAAAGGACCACACGGAAGAGCTAATGACTCCTGAAAGACCAAACCACCACTGCTTTTATTATTATTACCTTTTCCCAGCAAAATACTCCTTGTCCATAACGCCAGGAAAAGTCTAGGAGGTATTAAAGAGAGCATGGCCCAGCTCCGCAGCATGTTCCCCGTCACTCTGACTCTACAGAAATCCTTCTCTAGGTCACAAAACCAATTCACACACATTTATAAGGACCATAGCCTGTGTTTAATATCCAAGGATTCACCAGTAACGGATGACAGCGTTGTCACCAAGAGTATGGCTGTTTGGAAGCTTTATTACCAATGGCTTAAAGGGAGTGGAAGACCCTTGCAGCTGTAAAATGTTATGCATACTTATTATGTGTCTGTGGGTATAAACATATATGTGCACATACGTGTACATATACACACAAAAACCTGTAAGTAGTATTTTCACACTCGTAAGTTCTTATACTGCCCCTACAATGTAATTAGCATTACTATTCTATTAATTAAAATTTTCTGCTGTCTTGAATTTAAAGATAGCACATATGGTGGCCTGTATTACTGGAGTATAAAATAATCAGTCTTTGTTTAACTCTGAGATAAGATTCCTCTCACTTTTCCCCATATGCTGTTTTGAGGGTTAGCTTTGCTGTGATTTCCTTCCCTCCCCTATTGATACTGAAATATTCTTATTTCTGAGTCTTCTTCCATTGCTCCTATTGGTTTCACACATTTTCTTCACGTGATCATGGGTACTTACTGGTTTTATAATTTGCACATTTTCACCCATCTATAAATTGGCTCTCATACAAGTTAGTCAAAATTACATTTTGATTAAAAAAAGACGTAACAACGTAATTTTTTTCCACCCAGCTTTCAGGCCGGTTTTGCAATGAGCCATTTAACGAAATCTTGACTTGTTTATCTGCAGTTTCCAGGTTGGATTATAGCTGCATTTGGGGGGCCATTTTCTGCCTCTCTGTTTTGTCGAGAATCTACTCCAAACTTGGCAGCTACTGAAAAGTTGCGCGCTCTTCTCACAACTTGTCATCTTCCATCTTTATTCAGGCATTGCACTTGGCTACCTTTTGAGGCTTAAAACTAACATGTTGTTATTGTTTCTGAAGACCCTTCAGACTTTGACTCCTACCTATTGGAGAAATTTTGATTTCTGTTTACGTACTTGCTCATAATTTGGGTTCTGTTTCCAATCTGTCACTTGCTAAACCATCTGTGCCATCTGGAATGCGCCTGGCCCCAATTTGGTGGAATTCTCTTCCTTATGAAATTCATGAGATTCAGCCTGCAGATGCTTTCACTGCTTCGCTGACAAATTTACTTAATTTAGCAGCTTTGAGGTTTGCATTTTTGTCAGTTTCTAGGACCGCATCTTGTTCTTGTTATTATGCTATAGGTGGCGGGGGTATACGGAACAGGGATATGTACAAAACATGAGAAACCTTCCAGTTTCAACAGCTTTGATGTACAAATGAACACAAAGATTTGGGTATCCGAGATCCTTATGAGCCATTTTTTCATCTAGTACGCCATAAAATCGTGGGCAGTTGAGAGTGCAGGTGTAAGGTAAATGAAATTCATAGCTGCGCAGAAGGTCACCATCAGGTTTATATTCCCGATAGAAGTGGTGCTGCAGCTAACGGCATCCAGGAAGAACTGGAAGAGCCAAGACTCTGGCTCAACCGTTCCACAAAGGTGAAACCATACCTTAGCCATCAGTAGCTAAAACCCTTCTCTGTGAGAATTTTTAGCTCCTGAGAAACACGACCATACTGGAGATCTCCCGAGGATCTGATTTTGGTGCTATCCAAACCAACTAGGTGGGCCCAGTGGGCTCACAAAGGCTGATGAAACTGGCCAGACTTTCAAAGGATTACCTGAATGAGCCTTGGCTAATCGAAATATGCTGGACCAACCATGGGTAAAATGGAGGCAAACAGAGTCTATATGCTTCTAAATTTGGCATTATAAAGGTTATTCACTTCTCAATGCCCAGGAGGAAATATCTTACAGGAAAAAATTTCCTACTTTTTTATTTGCTGACTCAGCCCTTTTCTGGACCAAATTCAGCTCCTAGGAACTAATGTTTTGATGGACAATGATGGAAAAATTTGGTCCAAAGAGTACATTTCTAACAAAACAGCCAAAATTAGAAATGTATTAGGTTTATCTGAAAGAAAAATGATCTTTTCTGTAAGATTTCTCCCACCCCCATTCAAACTGTGAGTTCCTAGGCACAGATCACCAAATGTGAACATGTAAAGTGAAGTATGTTAATATGGATTGCAGTACCTTACAAAAGTGAGATGGTTTCCAGGGGAGTAATCCCCCCCCAGCAGAAGTAATTTGGAGAAAATGAAGAAAACTCAGGTAATGAAAAACTCCTGAAACCAGATGGTACCTAAGCCCATCCCGCTGTGCTTACCCTTTTTTTCTCTGTCACTCCCCCATGGCTGAATCCGCTTCATAGTACGGCATTAAACAAAAGTTCTGATGGTCGGCATTTAGTCTGCTAGATCGTCATCAGAAAACGTTCAAAGTGAGCAGGTGGTCAGGGAGAAACCCTCCCAAACCAGGCCGTGCTCTACATTGAGAACGAGAGAGGACACCATTCACAACAACCGCCACCGAATCGTTTCCTTACAGCCATCAACATTGCCACGTGTTTCGTGTGGCAATCACAGCTCTTTGGAAAAAAACACTATAGTAGGACCACAGCAAATAGAGAAGGGCAAAATTAACAGGCTTTGCTGGTTACATTTTCCTGCTCTGGGCAGGGAGTCACGGAGCTGTATTTTGCATTATTAACAGCAACTCAACTGCCACAGCTTGAAGCTCCCACTAAGATCGGACAATCGATCTGACACCAGTTTGCATTTCCACGTCCTGACTTCACTGCCCCCTTCAGATATGTTGTCATTGTGATTACATTTGTGCCCAGTAAAAATAAAACACACAAAGAAGCCATAGAAGGTTAAAAGGTGCTATCTGAATTTATATTTGTTAATGTCATTAGTATAAAAGACTCCTTTGGAAGACCCAAAGCGCTGTGGTCTGGATTGATGCTAATGGGCAGCATCCCAGCAGGAAGACGATGCGTGCTTCATCGCGATGCCAGAAGGAGTTTGTCTGCTAGCCAAAATCTCTCTCCTACTGTTTATCAAGCAGCAGTTCCCTGAACTACCCCCCTTTTTACAGCTCATTACTGTGCAGTCTTTTAAAGGGATTGGCTGCTGTTCAATTTGATGGCTTCAGAGCTGCAGAACAGGACCTTTCAGAGTATCTAACCTTCCCTCCCGTCTCACGGCTCCTCAGCGCGCTAGGTAGTATTTCACTAGGTCTCTTGCTCAGAAATGCCCTCTTCGTTGCTCCTGCGATAATCCCAAGCGAACAGAAAATCCACCGATCCCATGTACTGCAAGTAATTAGAAGTGGGGTTGCATATCATTCCTGCAAAGTTGTATGGGTCAGGATTTTAAACATGGAATGGCTTTCAGTGGATTCAGCACTCAGCCTCTGAATAATGCCGCCTATAAATTGAAAGCGCCTTTAAAAGGTGACATTTGGATTCTTTACTGTCCTCAATTAGTGTTGCTGTAATTTGAAAACAAAGCTGGTATTTCTTCTGTTCATAGGATACTAGGATTGTGGCGAAAGGTATCCCATTGTACGTGTCGTAACTTTTTAATTCTCCTAACAATTTTTATGGTTCCCTTCAAATAGTGGATCTCCCTTGTGTACTCATATTTTCTCTTTTGATTGTAGGCAATTAATTTTTATTGCCATAAAAAAAGCTTTCTGCAACTCTTTTATGATGAGCTTGTTTTATTTATCTCGTCATTAGCCTGCGATGAAAGCGACACCTCTAATGGCTCAGTCAAAAAACCTTCTGCTGACTACATACCTAGCTCTGCTGTGGGGGGTTAATCCTTTATTAGATTACAGTTACTGTAAAAAGCTGGCATTCAATTGTTTAACAGGTTTTCTTAATTCTAATCTTCTGTGCTCTAAGAAATAGCTAGAGGTAGATGTTAAAAACGGTCTTGAGGCTTTACTGCAGTTGCATGGCTTCCTAGGCACAAACTGGTAATGACTCACAGGCGTTTTATAAATAAAAATCCCCTTTATTTCCTTTCCAGTCAATGCCAGCAACATTTTAATAAAACATTTAGGAATTACTGAGAGAAACAACTATTTCTTGAACAAATTGCAAAAATCAGTTTACACGGACGCATCTGTAGATGGCTTCCACAAGCTCGTGCGGGCCACCAGCACCTTCTGACACATCTCTGGCAGGAAAGAATTTATTTGAACTCACAAGATAGTTTTGAAAGAAAAGAAAACACACGTCCTTTTGGGGTACCACTGTTCTGACCTCTGGGAGGGCTGATGAGAACCATTTATAATCTGACTGACTCACCTCAGCATAAAACCCCCGATACAATTAGTTCTGTCCTTACGAGGAGGAAATTTTGCTTCCGAGCACGCATTTCACTTGACAACGCGTGTTGTTGTTTGGGGGTGGACTCCATCCTGGGCTTCCAGTTCTCAGCACCGGCTGGGACTGAGAGCGGCTGAACCCAAAATCTTTGCTGGGGCCTGCCAGGAGGGTAAATTTAGGATTGTATATTTTTGTGGCCTTGGTAGTTGCTGCAACAATAAAATATTTTTGCTTATTCACTGAATAAGAATTTCAGTTCACAGTTTCATGTACTGCAGGAGGAATCCAAGATGACACTAGCCTTATTACTGTGGAAAACATACTAAAGAAAACTGAGGAACACATTATAATTTCATATAATGGAATACCCTAAGGAGTGAAAAAGAATGCTGATTCCTGAGGAATTTGCCAATTTTCTTTTCAAATGCACTTACAAATGCATAAATTGTTCTACCGCTCTTTAGGTCACAAAAAGCAAATTGATAGGGTAAGGACTGTTTTTCCTTGTCAAGTTGGGCACCCTACTTAGTTACAGAGACGAAGACAGTCTGCTTCCTTCTCACCACGCCATCGTGATCAAAGGAACAGGATGCGAAAATTTTCCTCCCTGGAACACACTGCTATTCGAAGCCCTTTGTAGGCACCTCACAGCAAAACCCGCGTGTCTGGTACGAGATGAAAAGAGAGCACATGTAGTTATTCATTCAGGACGGCATTTTGCAGCCCCCAAAGAACTGCGCGTACGCACGTATGCCTGCATGTACGTCTGCATACGGGGGTCGCTAAGGAGGACAGGGTTGTCCGCGGGGCTCGCTCATTCTCCTGGGCAAAACCTCAGCTTTGAAGAGGACTCGTGGACTGCCGCTGGCTCCTGGCAGGGCTCTGCCAGCCCTTCCTCTGTTACCAGGCAACATTATCAGCCATGCTGCATATGTGCGCTGGACATTAATTACCACTTTCTGCTCGCTGTTTAGATTTTCATTTATGCATTTTCCTTTAGAAACATGAGGCGTTCTGGAGCGAACGAGATTTCTGTTGAAAGGACGGCCGTACCCATAAGCTCACTGGCCCGGCGGGTAAAACGTGCCGTGGTGCAGGGCAGGCAGAAGACCCCTGCGCTCCTGCTCAGCTCCAGCCCCTCTGGATGCGGCCTCAGCCCCGCTGTGGCTGGGAAGGGCTGTGCCGGCACCGCCTGCAACCCAGGGCTTCCCGGCACAGCGCCCGGCTCTCCTGCCTTCCACCCGCTACGGCAGGTGCTTCTTACGCTGAGGAATTAAACACTCAATCCCCCAAATACGGGTTGCATTGGGATGAGTGGAAATTTTACCTGAGCTGATGATTTCAGCATGTGAACATGTAACGATAGTTAAGGTGTGACTTGGTCTGGTTTCGTAAAAACCGATGTCAAGAATCAGACATGTGAAAAGGCAGGCAGCAGTTATAAAGTAATTTAGCACATGTCGTGGTGAGCGCATGGTGATCTATCCCCCCGGCAGGAGGGACAGGCACTTGAGGAACAGGAATGACATCTATACAGCAATACCTCGTTCCTTCACTCCCATAAATGCAAAGGCCGTCGTTCAATCCACAGATGGAGTCAGGAGACGTCAGGGCTTGGGTTAAGTGTGTGGCGTTCCTCGCTATGCAAGAAGACAGAGCCGCAGCAGTGCCCATTCCCTCTCATCCGACCCAGAGACCTCATTTCTCAGTCCCTATTTTCTACCAGCTTTAATGACACACTCCTGTTTCCAGGAGAAGCAACGAGCCTCACGCTGTAGGGCTACTAACGAAAACCCCGTTGGTGCGGGCGGGTAGCGGCGAGCT
>NW_009610974.1:36490-36953 GCF_000690535.1 Cariama cristata
CACGCCGTCACCCGACCCGCCCCACCTCCTCCGCCGACCTAAACGAGCGTACGTCCTGAACAGAAGCTCTGTACAGAAAGAGACTGCGGTCTGTGAAGCAAAATACGTGGAATAAAAGGAAGCAAACTTGCCAGGCGTGTCCACCGACCCCTCTTCTGGCTATGGATGCCTCCATTTCCGAGCATCAATGTCAGAAATGTCACAGCATTCTGATTTTGAACAGGTTGCTACTGCCTGTCCTCTAAAAACTTACTCCTCAACCTCCACAGTGTTTTAGATTGAAGTGCCTCAAATTAGTCCCATTTAAAAAGCAGGCAAGGTTTTACCATAGGAGACTGTCTCACCATCGTAGGCAGCATCCCTTTTTTGCTTCAGAAACACTCTTCCGTCATTCCTCCGTGCTAGGGTGGCCTCTGTGTCCGCAGGCAGCCTGCACTCTCTCTAGCCACACGTATAATAGATG
>NW_009610975.1:0-28876 GCF_000690535.1 Cariama cristata
TCCAATCTATCTAAATCCCCATTACTTCTGCATGGACAGAACATTTCACTTGCTATTAGAGTGTCACTGCTTTTTGAGACAAGCAGAATTTGTCTCTGTTTGCACAGAATAACAAAGTAGGGTGTTGTGATACACAAACTGAGAATAAGGAGCTTTTCATTTGCCATGGTAATATCTGGATGACTTTTTTTTTTTTTCTCTAAATGTTTTCTAACAGCAGATGTTGATGAGATCTATGGATATTATTGGGATTACAGTTACAAAATACTTAATGCCTGTGTGTTTTTGAGACTTATCCGTGATTCTTCTTTGAGCACTTAGTGATCAAAGCTGTAAAAATTGAGAAAAACTTTCAATTAATTTTTTCTTGCTATCTGCCACTTATCATAACTGCATAAAGTATTCAAATGTGTAATGCAATTTTTGTATCTCTTTTGCAATCATCCTTATCCCAAGCTGGTCAAAATGAACTTTCCATTAATAATATTGCAAGCTTCATACTGTATAAGACTTTAGAAACATTATATATTTTTGCCTTGATTTGAGAAGAAAATTACAGTTGTCCCATGTAAAGATGTAAGTCAGAATAAAATAGTTTTGGATCCACAACAGTCCAATTTCAGGGCTACTTTTTAAATCGCACAGACATTTAGTGTGTGATTCAGGTGCCTAAAAGTATGCATCCAGTACCACTTCGGATGCCTTAGCATATCCAAGATATTGACATACTGATGGCAAATATGACACAACAGGGGAAACTACAAACTTCTGGAATCCTTGAGCATTTAAAATGAGACTGGACAGCAACATTTAGGCAATCAAATCCTACCTTACAGATTTCTTATATGTGTGTAATAAAAATCTAACTCTGAGTTGCTGAATAAGAACTTACGTTTACATGTTTTCCCATCATTACGAAGCCTGTATCCTTCAAAACACTGACAGGTGTAAGATCTGTCACCATTTACACACAAATGTTCACAGCCGTGATCACTCAGAGCACAGTAGTCAACTCCTGTAGCAGTAATTGAAGTTGTTAAAAAAAATTAAAAAATAATGAATCAATTGTTTTTTATCTCTAGTATTTGCATAGCATATAAGCAAGTAAATATAAATACATTGAACTGCTTAAACAATAATCCAGTTCCTTATCTGATAATATACATACAGCTTCAATAAAATGTAAGAGGGCCATGTGGTGTACTTTCCATTTGTTCCTTTAAGCGGAGTTGAGAAATCATGCTGTCCTATGCTTAACATAGCTCAATAGAGTCCACATTGCAGTACTTACAAACTGAATTTAAAAAACTCAAACCAAAACACTTTAGCAATGATTTTATGTAAGACAGTGGCAAAGATATAAAAGCTAACTTGTGAATGTTCTTCTTTAAATACAGTCTTGAAATGGCCCAATGTGAAGGTGTCAGTTCCCAGAACTCACTTGTGCACCTAAGCCAGCTGCCATGGCAGCAGACAGAAAAATCTCTCAGGGGCCTCAGTGTGCTTTGGCTTAGACTATTCAGCCTTTTGCAAAGAATTGCAAATGACAAGTACTGTCAAATATGGTCCATTTTTAATCTCAAATTTCCTGAGTGTTTCTTCTCTGTAATACAAAGTCATAGGACCCTTGGGATCCTGCAGGCAGCACTTGCTACTGTCTATTGGCTACACACACAATGTCACTCTTTTTTTTATAATTAGTTGTCCAAGTAGAAATCTGTTTACCATTCAGGTGTTCCCACAGCCATTTTAAGATACTTGTGCCTGTGTATATGACACCAGAATTGCAATTCCCAGATGTTTTCCCATTAGGAGTGGTGTACGTTAAATGCTAATCCCTTCCATTCAGCTGCTCATTCAGGAAATCCCAAAGTGTCAAAACTCTTTTCATGATAGCCTAAAAACGTCCATGAGGTTTCAACAACTCATTTGGAGCTCAGGACTAGGACAAATCTCTTTCCTAAATATATATGAGGAGAGCGGTATGCTGGCAAGAAGAAGAGCTTTTCAAAAGGGCTCAGTTTCTTTGCACAGAGAGATTCCAGAAGGCACAGCATTGTTTTAATGCTTCTGATAGTTCTCCAAGTACAGCCTGGAGGAAAATAACTTAAGAATGAAAAAACCACCTCATTTTACTACAAAGGAAAAGAGATTTTCCATTTGCAAGTTGATAAAACTCCATAGTTTGGCGGTTTCTAAATTTCCAGTGGTTCTTTTAGATAGATGTCTAGATAAATTGTTTCTAGTAGACCCTATCATTGTTACATATACACTAGTTCTGCTTTTGCATTACTGTCTGTCCCTTTCTACAGAGCTGAAGTATCAGACAGAAGCAAAGTCTGTCAAAGTATTGGATAGGGCTAAAAAGATTAGTATGAAGGCAAAGACAAGGTTAAAGACAAATTGCCTTTGCTGATTTGCCTCACTTCTCCCTAGATCATTTTTGTGACTGAGCACTTGCAGTTTGACTTCTGTTAAAAGCGTGTTGCTTAAGTGCAAGAAAAGCAGCAAACTCTGGACCTGCTCCAACACTCAACAAGCTTGGAAAAATAACGTACTTCCAAAATCTGTAGAAAAAGTGGCCAAAACCCTATCATCAAAGACATTCAGGAAAAGTCAACAGGCAAAATGCATTCACATTCGTCTTTTCCTGGCCCTTTCTATATAATATTTTTACAGTGAAGGCGGCAATTTGGCTATTCACGAAACTGCACTGATTCTCTATGATCATTAGATTTACAAAGGGTGGAGAGCTGTCAGGATAACTTTTCTTCATTTATTAAGCGTTCCCATGCAAAATATAAAGCTCAGTGTGGAACTCTTACTTCTCCTGCCTCAAGTAAGCTGATGCAGTTTGTCTGGGGGACACTGCTGTCAAGATGACTTGTCAGTCAGACACATTTCTCATGGGACTGAAAAACTGTCCTCAACACCTGAGGATGAACAGATCTTCCAAAACTTTTCTGAATATGTGAGGATTTACAGTTACCTTGGCAGGTATCCTTCCCTAAGTCCTTCTTCTGTCTGTTTCTGCTTTCAAATCATTATTAAAGAATTATCAAAATGCAGACTGTAAGAATAAATTGAAGTGTGTTCTCTTCCCTGTACAAAACCAGAAACCTCTCCCAGGTGAGCTGAGATCAAGGAGGTTCTCATAAGACTTACGGGTGCAGGTTTTTAGGTCCTCATTGATGACAAATCCTTCAGAGCACTGGCAGACATAGGAGCCATCAGTATTTAGGCACAGTTGCTCGCAGCCATGATTGCTTTCAGCACAGTGGTCCACTCCTATTGATTTGTGTTAATAAATGAAATCACACTGAAGCCTCAGATACACACACTATGACACTGTAGTTAGTACACGATGCCTTTGCAGAGCAAGGGAAAAAGATCAGTACAGCTTTTTATTTATGCAGTATCCCCACCTATTTGAGTAACCTGAATTAATTAACAACACCTAAGTGAAATGAATACAATAACCTCACTTGGCAGATAACAAACTTGATGAAGTGCAGATCTCCTTCGCGAAAAATTACAAAGGGAAACTGATCTTGAAGTCCTGCCTGGTCTTACTCACAGAATCATGCTTGCTTTCTTTAAAAAGCAAGAATCTCTCTTTTTTCCATCATAAAATTTTCTCAGAGAGAAAGTTTCAATATTAGTAACTCTTCAAATAGAAATTACGGCTTTCAGATTATTTCATAAACAGTAAATTCTTTTTCAACAGTATGAGAAATCACCGATTTAAAACTTTAACCTGCCAACAGGTTTCAAGCAGTTAAAGCCTACTGGGGGACAGATACAAATTATGAGTGTGAGAGTGTCTTAATATGTTCCTTTTCTTTGATTTTCCTATTCCTCTTCTGAGTAAGATAAAATGGAGTATTCTTTTTAGTCTTGTATGCAACCGGTTGTGTGAAAGATGAAGGGTGGGGGGAGGAGAGAGAGAGGTGTGAATTGGGTTTAAAAATTATGTTGTCTCCTAGAATGGACAGCAAAGCAGTAGGGTGAGATACGTGCACTTGCAGATACACTACGTAATCTGCTGACTCTGTAAGTACAGAAAAAGCATATTTTAGGAAAAAAGCTTTTTACTGAACTTCCTGCTAATATTTTATTGCCAACTTATTAATGCCTATTTTTAGTTATATAGGCCCAAATCACTTTAGCTTAACTTGATCAAAAGTAGTGGAGTTCCCTCAAACACAAACACAGTCTCATATGTCTCTATTTGCAAATCATTTACAGATGTGAACACGCATGCCTGCAGCTATTTGTTTACATTTTCAAAAAGTGTACTTAATGTAAAACTACTTAGTTCTAAATATTGCTGTTCATTACTTTAACTAAGCAACGAGTTTGCAGCAGTTGGTCCAGATTTACCATTATGCATAGATACAGCTAACATTGGCTTGAACAAGTGAAGCTGAGGTGTCAGTTTTTACCAGCTAAAGTAAGTTCCAGCTGGAACACTCTCCTTTTTCCAAGAGTTTACATCATCATGAAGAGGCTTGTGCAACTTCTCAGAGCACACAAAAAATGGGGGGGGCGGAGAAAATACCCGTCCCACCAATATTCTCTGTGAAAAGTTGCATCTGTTTGGCACCATCTTTTGCAATACAAACACCCACACTAACGTGAATTTTAACATTTAAATACTTCGGGTTCTCATACAGAATCCTTGAACACATTCTTTCAAAGAGTGGAGTAATCACAAAGCTGCTAATTACCAGCCTTTAGAAATCAGTATTACTGTAAATTTGGTCATTGTGTGTGCTTTATTACATGTGTTAAAAAAAAAAAAAATCTAAGAAGGGGAAGGGACAGAGGAAGGCTCAGTATTTTTAAAAACAGTAAGTGTCTGGGGATATATTAATTTTTAGATATTCAACTTGCAATAGCTTAAAACCATAATTGTTAAAAAGTTCTCAGCTTTTGCAACACATCCAAGTTTCCTTAAATACAGTTTTATCACAAACAGTTTATTTAAAAATATTTACTCCCTGGCTTATTAACTTTTTTTTTATTTCAGTGACTGAGTGTAACTTTGGAAAGATATGTTATAAGCACATCGGGGAAAAATGTTGCCGATATTTTAGATTATGTGCAAAATGGTTCTCTGCAATAAAAGTATCTTCTAAAAATTGAGTGACATCATGTGGGCAATGTTGTTGGGTTTTTCTGGTGCAATACTCATCCTTCATTTTGTAACATTCTTATTAAAAGAGGACATTTTATCGAACAGTTCACTGAAAGTGTAAACATATAGAAAGGAAAAGTCCCTACATATCTCCACGTATCAGCGTACATCAGTATCAGGTGTGCTGCAGTTCACATAGCCCATAGCAATGATACAGATGTTCAAAGATTCAAAGCACTGCCTTTGTGTTAGACACCTTGGCTGAACACATTTTCCCAGTTATTTGGATTGGAGAGGACGATGCTTTAGTTCTCTATTGGATCAGGGATCTCACAATTGCATTACTTCACTAGGCCTGGCTCATGGTGGACATTACAGTAACATAGGTTTGCATAGCTCAGAAAGATCTCAAAAGGGACCCAGGAGCGTTTTCTCATTCTGTTCACACCTCGCCTCACTGCAGTAACTAGTTGCTGCAGTTCATGAGACACACTCAATTCTGCACGTATTGCCATCGTGTCCTTGGGCGTATCCAGGATGACATTTGCACATAAATGACTCTCCCATGTTAACATACTCACGTTCACAGTCACGCTGACCTAAAGCACAGAAGTTTACTTCTGTGGAGAGAAAAACAGTGAAGAATTCCAGCCAGCCACGAGGATTTATGAAGTAAACTGGCTTAGAAAAACTCACTTTTCTTAAACGATACTGGATTCTGTGCTTTGGACACCTGTTAAAGCTGAGGATCCGAGAGTGGATTGCAAATACTTGGCTACACAAGACTTCACTTTGACTCCCACAGACCTGCTCCTGTAGTCATCAGAAGTCATGCATCATGGTGAAGGAGGAAGGCCTGGTGCTAGTCACCAGTAATGCATTCTCCCTGATTTATAAAGAGGGCATATGTGCAAACATTCTGCTTTATTTTACAAGCTTATCTAACATAAGCCTTGTTATAACAAGATTTGGAATAGGAGTTTAATCCTGGAAATGTCACCAGGTTCACAGCCAAATCCAAAGCCCCCTAAGGTTAAGGAAAAATACTCCAAATGGGAATTACAATTTGCCTTTAATTTGCAATTACATCCTTGGCAATAAATATTCTACACAATGCTGTTCTTTTGCTCCTATACTCAACAAGGCACATCCAATCTATAAAAACCTGAATGTATTAAAATACCATATAGATAATAAAAACCAGAATAGCATGTATTGCTGTCAAAACAGCACTGTATAGACAAGGATGCTTCATGAGAATTCATTTTTAAGACTGAAAGAAAATATAGTTCCAGAACCAGATAAATTTTATGAGCATCTAGAAATAGAATTATATTGCACCAGGCAAGCTTCTTACTCATAAAATATCAGCAGTACAATTCTCCCCCCTAAGAACTGAGTCACCAGATCAGGCTAGTTCATTTTGCTGAATATATTCTCCTTAAACTTTAACAACATTTACATGGAAAATCTGCTGTGATTCCAGGCCCCACTCAAGAAGAGCTGTAACATGGAAGTCTTTTTAAAGTAAATAGTATGTGTGATTGGTTTAGAACCCTGACATTGCTGAGGCTGTTTCTACATTTTTTTTAGGAAACTGGGGTTTCATGTGTGACTTCAAGTTGATTTTAATAGCTACATTACCTATCCAATACTTTTCCAAGATAATGAAATAGATCTGTCTTTGGCTGAATCAACTGGACAAAGCAAGGTGAATTATTATTTTTTTTTTTTTAAAGCTGTTTGTGTCACTACAAGACAAGGTCAGAAAGTTTCAAATAAGTAATGAACTTATTGGTTTTGAGCTACTCTTGTTCCTGTATTATTCCTCAGGTTTCCATAAATCTCTTCAGAAAACATCTAATATACAATCTAGTCTACAAAACAGGAAACAGTAGATTTTTCTAGCATGACTGGCTGAGTTAAAATTCGTTTATAAAGAAACATTTGTTTCAACCTTACTTATAGAGAAAACTTTCATCCTTTCAGAAGGGAAACCATTCACAGCAGGTTTAAGAAATAAAAGCAGATGAACTTTATTATGTCCAAAGGATTACTCACTTTTGCATGTTTTCTTATCTGGATTAAGTCTAAACCCTTCTTGGCATCGACAAAAGTAGGAATCATCTGTATTAACACATTCCTGTTCACAGCCATGGTCCTGAAGAGCACAGTAGTCTGGTCCTAAATGGGAAAAAAACTGTGTCAATGAGGAATATAATTCCTCAGAAATAAGCTGGGGAAAAAACAGTTACTTTGTTTTCTTTTCTTCAGCCTTTTTTTCTAGGCACCATTCTGACTTTTTACCATATTGTTTCAAACTATGAAAATAAAATGTTCCTTTTTCCAAATATCTGCCATATTTAGGTATACCTGATATGTATACTTCAATGAATTCCTCGAGAGTGTTCTACATGCAGTAGAGAAGTTAGAATCTTAAATATTTCTTAAAAAGCTGTCTTATACATTGCCTCATCAAAATTGCCTCTTTATGTTACTCAGAGCAAGTTAGATATGATCTGTAATAAATACACAAACATGCTTTTGAATGCTTTTCATTAGATCAAAGCAAGACAATCAGGTCATCAGGAGTATGAGTGTTTTAACAGTTCTGGGTATTTGCTACATAGTTCTTCCATTTAAAATGCCCATGAAAGGGAGGACGAGCAAAGTCTAGAAACAGCTGCTACTTGTGTATAAAGTACCTTAAAAAGGAAAGTAATTGTGCAGTAAGAACTGGGATATTTACCACATAGTGTTTACCACTATTGATGAAGTCAAAGAACCTGACATTGACTTAGATGCAGTGTCTGGCCATCACTTAGTTTTATATCAGTGGAGTTAATTAATTTATACTAGTGAAAGAATGGTCTTAACCCCTCAGCACTGCTAAAAATAGATAAACAAGTCACAAATCAAGTCAGTCACATTTTTAAAGACATCCAGGCACTTTTGAACACCTCATTACACAACCTGAAAACTGATGTTCAGAGGTTAATTATTATTCCCAGAGGTAACTGGCTTCCTGAGGCAGGAACTCTTTTTTCCTTGTATGTGTGGCAGGCTAATGCAATTCAGCCTTTATATATGATGAAAGCCCTTAGCAATAATAAACCACCTATATTTTCAGGACAAACAAAGTGGAATGGAACTTTCTAAGAAAACCTGAGAGGAGTATTTTATCATTTATGAGCTCCACTTCATATATTTATGTAACATTTCCTTTACCAAAGCTTTTTATGACAGCACATGCACATACACAAAACACAGGGATAACTTATCTGTTTACTAAAAAAAAAAAATAAATTAGACAATATGTTTTGTTCAAGAGTGCCCGGAAGCGAGAAACCATAAAGCCACGTGTGTGCATCAGAGGAATATAGCTGTATGCCTTCTGGACCAACTCGGTGCTGTGTTGCATTTACCTGCTCAAATCTTTGCTAACTAACTGTGCAGGACAGACTTTTCCTGGGTAACTGATTCTGAAGATGACCACAAGAGTTGAAAAACATGCATTATTATCTTTGTCGGAACCTTGAGGCTATTACATTGGGAACACTAAAAAAAAACATTTCACAAGGCTTCATTAACACAGTCCAGATTAAGGATGCTAACAGAAGGCCTCTATGGGCTACAGCTCATGTGAGCCCACCCACAACTCAAACAGGGGCTTTCCCTAGAGAACAACAATTGAGGCTCAGCACTCGTACGTACAAGCAGAAGCTACTATCTGTCCTCTTGAAGGGAGCAGCAAGAGTGGCAAAAGTCCCCTTAATAGTTAACTTAGTAGCTAGGAATGACCTCTACCTGCCTCACTGGTAATCTGAATTTGCTGCTCTCTTCCAGCCCCACATAGAGTACTCTGCTGGTGTTGGCAGGGTTGCCCTCATGAGCTGTGTTCCTTGTATTTCATTCTAAGAAATCTGGAGTAATTCCCAGAGAAAACATTTGTCAGATATGCATGGCTGTTCCCATAACATTTACATTTTCAAGCTTTTCTTTGTAGCCATGAGCATGAAAGCTTACTTTTTATTTTTGAAAGGAAAGACAGGATTCTAAGGTAATCATGAGATCTCGGGAGCTGAAGCCCCAGGCCCAGGCCTGCTTGCTGATGCAGAGATCTGGTCTGGCATGGGTATGAGTCTTGGCTAGTTGGCAATCACCCCTGAGATTCAGTACATAAGCCAAATATGTAGAAATTCATGTGAAAGGTTTTAAATTTACAAACATTTTAAATCCAGTGATCTGAAGTTTGTTTCTTCATGTTGTTTACGCTGACTGAAAGGCAGCATGATTCAGAACATCTGGGAGCTAGGGAGCACTTTTGCTCTGAAGAGCTCTCATCATGCTGTCTTGACTTTCACAGCATTAAGAGCTATACAGTTCTTTCATTCATGCTTTATTTTATTAGCAAGGCTCGCAAGATGTCAAGTGTAAGGAAAAGTGGCTTAGTAAGTTATGCTGAGATTCAGGACATGCATCTTGAAAGAGAATGATTTGACATAGTATTTGCTCATTCCTCCCTGACTACTCCTTCTGAATCATTCTCTATGGCCTACCGTGTCCAGTTACTTTGATTTTTCCCTAATTGCAACCTGATGGAATTTTCTCCCTTATTTTAAACTAATTTAAAGCATTTACAACAAAACAGAATGCAGTTAACATGGCAGAGATGCACAGAGCTGTAAGAAGCCTTGTCTTTGGCCTCTGGCCCTTGGCTTAGGAGCTGCATTTAATGTCAGGCTCCCACCCTTGGTTCTTGCCTGAGTTATGTTATAAGGTATGCCTGTGCCTAGCCTTGGATTTTGCTGATCCTGACCCACTCACTGGCTGACTTAGAATCATAGAATCGTTATGGTTGGAAGAGACCTCAAAGATCATGAAGTCCAACCTTCTAACCAACACCACCATGCCCACTGAACCATGTCTCAAAGAGCCACATCTAAACATTTTTTGAACACCTCCAGGGATGGTGAGTCCACCACCTCCCTGGGGAGCCTATTCCAATGCTTAATGACTCTTACAGTGAAGAAATTCTTCCTAATATCCAACCTGAACCTCCCCTGGTGCAACTTTAGACCGTTTCCTCTTGTCCTATCGCTAGTTACCAGGGAGAAGAGACCAACCGCCACCTCGCTACAACAACTTGATTTCCTGAATTGACCTTAGACCTCTCTTGACACTATGGACTTGTCTGGAGATCATTGAACTGTTGGCTCAGACTAGTTACTGTCATAGGACCTATTTTATTATTCTTCTTTGGGTACTGTGGGACCAAAGGCCTTGTCAGAGAGATTACTGACCCTGCTTGCCTTGTAGCCATACTTGGCTCCCAGCTTCTGCTCCCTTGCAGAGCAGTGTACTTTTGTGTTATATGTTAAAGACCTCCATTCCACAGAGATCCAACACGAAACCATAGATGTACCTGCTGAGAGTTTCTGGTCAAGATCAGAGGGGAAATGACACTGGGAATGTGGTGGTGAAGCCTGTTACCCAATCTGAGCAAAAGGATGTAGTGAATAAGGCTTTTTACAAACAGATAGCAGAAGTCTCCAACTCATAGGCTTTTGCTCACGTTGGAAGTTTCAACCAGCCAAACATCTACGGAGAGGGTAAGACATCATTGTGCAGGCAACTCAAGAAGTTTCTGTACAGATTGGGTGACAAGTCTCTAACACAAATTCTTGAGGGGTGATGTTCTTCTTGACTTGCTGCTGTAACCATGAGATAACTGAATTCACAATTCAGAAGGCTGAGAGGGGAAACAGCAGAATTTGGACTCCATATTTTACAAGCTCAGATTTCAGCTTATTCAGGGAATTGCTAGGAAGAATCCCCTGGGAAAGAGCCAAGAAGAGAAAGGATGCCCAGGAGAGCTAGATGATTTTTAAAGAAAACTTGCTAAGAGCTCAGGAACAAATGACCCCATTGTACTGGAAAATCTGCTTAGAAGATCAAAGAGCTTCTCAGTGAACTAAAACACAAAGAGGCAAAATAGTAGAGGGAGAAAGAAGGACCAAGAAAAAAAAAAAGGAGTATAAAAGCATTGTTTAGGTACTTTGGGACAAAACCAAAGCCCAGCTGGACCTATCACTACTGAGGTACACTAAGGGTAATAAGAAGGAAGTCTGCAAAATCGCTGGTAGCAAAAAGAAAGTCACAGCAAGTGTGGGTCTTTTGGCTGGGAGAACAACCTAGTGATGAACAATACAGAAACAGCTGAAAAAAATAATGCCCTTTTTATTCCTGATTCTCATAGACAAAGCCTGCCCCAAGATTTCCATGTGTACCAGCACGGTTTGGGAAGCAGAGAGGCTAGCGACATTGGTAAGAGACTATTTGGAGACACCAGATATACAGAGATGCATGGAATGACTGGTATCCACCTGTGGGTGCTGAAAGAGCTAGGTGATGTGACACCACTGTCTATCATATATGAAAATTCACGGAGACCAAGAGAGGTCCCTGGTAATGGAAAAATGCTAATGTTACGCTTATCTTTAAAAAAAGGCAAGAAGAGAGACCCAGGGAACTACAGACCAGTCCACATCATTTCAGTCCAGGATCATGGGGCACATCCTCTCAGAATCAATATCCAAACATATGAAGAACAAGAAGATTACCTGGAACAGTCAACATGGATTTACCAAGGGCACACCATGTCTGACCAACCCATTCACCTTCAATGATGAAATGACTGCATCTGTGGACAAGGGAAGCTTGGTGAATGTAATACAATTTGGCACTAGTAAAGCTCTTTATGCTGCCTCCCATAGCACTCTCATTTGGAGGCTGAGGAATTATAGGCTGGAAGAAACAACTGTTAGATGGGGTGAAAATTTGCCAGGCCACTAGCCTCAAAAGATAGTGATCAATGGCTTCATGTCTGGCTGGTTGCTGATAATGACTAGAGTACCACACGGGACAGTACTGGGGGTCACATTGCTAAATATCTTCACCAGTGACACAGATGATGACATAAATAAAGCACACCCTCAGCAAATCTGTGGTTGACACTAAATTAGGACAGTGACTGAAAGCAAATAGCAAAACTTGAATATAGAGAAACCTTGATAAACTTCACAATTGGACCAGAAGATGTCTTATGAATTTCAGCAAGAAGAATTGCAAAGTTCTGCACCTGGGTTGGAAACACCCCACAGTTTGTACAGACTGGGAAGTGACCTACTGTCAGGGAGTAGCATGGGCCAGTTGCTCCCTGAGGGAAGGAGAGCCAGGAGCCAAGGGCGATAATACAGTGGAGCAGGGTAGGGGCCTTGCCAGACAGGCACTGCCCTGAAGTACCCAAACATGGTGAGCAGGGCAGGCCTGGAAACGGTAGCCAGGTTTAACGAGAAGTCTAGACAAGTAAGTGCTGCTGAGGCAGGTCTGAAGTCAAGCCAAGAAGCCAGACTGCATGTCAGGATAAGGTAAGGCCACCCTTGGTGAGGGCAGCGAGGGTCTGACACAGCCCAGTGATGACTGGGCAGGTCCATAGTGGCAGGGCAAGGCCATGGTCAAGTTGGGAAGTCAGTCTGCAGATCAGGTTCTGGATCAACAAGGGCTATTGCCAGGCCCAGGTGGAGACTGCACTTGACGTACTTTGTCCAGTTCTGGAACAATGCCTTCCCTCCTGCCCCCAGTTAAAGGCAGTAAACTGAAGAGGGCTCAGTAGAGATCTACTGCTGGGACATAGCGCACCTGACTTGAGCAGAGAAATTGAGGAATCTGGTCTTACTGAGTTTGGTGAAAAGAAAGGTATCTAACTGCCCAGAGAGGCTGCGGACTCTCCACCGGAGCTTTTTGAGACTCAGCTAGACAAAACCATAGCTGATTGATCCACAGTTCGTGGCAGTTCCACTTTGAAAAGGATGCTAGAGTAGATGACTTCCAGAGATCCTGTCCAACCACCACTTGAAAGCTTTCATGTTTCCAACATAAAGACAGCAGCACATGGTCAGACAGACAGTCTGTATAGCCCAACATGCTGTCTCAAGCAATGGATATCAAGTCAGAAGACAGAGACAAGACAAGCTTGAAATACTACTTTTCCAGAACACTCCTTCAGCTTCCAGCATTCCAATTTAAACAGGTTAAAATAATTCATACAGTTAGACCATAAGCTAAAAACCACTCAAGACATAAAAATGTTTATGCAGTTTTAAGGTCTATGTTCAGTTCAAACTGGGGGAGAAAACACTGCCAAAAATCCATGTTCTGAAGTTGAAGGAATTAACAAAAATTTGTGCTTGGGCAGTGGAAAGCACTTACACTAGAGTAAGATTTCAAAAAATATATGGATGTGGAAGTATATGACAATTTAGCCAGCCCTTAGCTGACAGACACTTGACAAATGGGCGAGTTCATACAATCTACAAGCAACATGAACCAGTACAAACTGCACTCTGGCCTTTGGGGAGCCAGAAAATTCATCTCCCCTGACTCTGACCATCTAAAAATTAGGTGTCTAGTCTGGCAAGTCATCCAAGCTCCCTTCATAGTCAAGGAAAATACAGGTACTTCCATAAATTTGTGTCAGAGCTGTGAGCAATTGCCTTCTAGAAGTGTGTGTTCTTTCCCTTGATCATAAGGTCAGATGTACAGCCTGGATTAGATGCTTTCTTTCTAAATGTTAAATTTAAGCGAAATAGATACAAAGCATAATACACAATATAGTCTATACGTTAACATAATCTGTCATCATAAAGACTGAAATGCCCCCAAGGCCGTAAAAAGCACAGAAATGCACTGCTATATTGATATTTTTGAGAAATAATATTTGAACATGTTATTCAATAGTATGGGCTAAATTCACCACTGGCATCAGCAGTTCCACTCACTCACCTAAAACTAATGGAGTTTGTCTGCTTACAGACACAATAGTAAAATTTCTTTATCAAGGCCCATATTTATGAAGAAAGGTAACTGGGAAGGAATATTAAAGTTTTCCCTTCACATTTCCTGAAAGTGAGTTATGACATTAAACACTGTGGAGGTTTTAGCTTGTTTTCCCAATTATGGGAAACCTTGGCAAGAGTACTTTCTGGTCTGTCAGTTCCCCTCCACTTTATATCCACTCCTAACTCTGGTAATTTTTGAACTTGTTAGCCTGGTATCAATTGGATTCAACGAACAACAAACAAGCAAAGCCATGAAGTTGTTATAATCTGGTGGAAACATGGAAGCTTGGTAGAAAATACTGATGTATTTCTTTGGCACACTATCAAAGAACTCACTCTTGAGAAAAAGCCATAGGAAAATAGGCTGCAATGTTTGCTCTGATTGTGGAACTACTCTATTTAATTTTAGCTTGTCTTACAAACCAAGCTGATTATAAATTGTATAGACTTGTTTGTTCACCCAGCTAGGGAGATGATATTCTAACTGAAAAATCTGGATAATCAAAGAGACTATGCAAGACAAAGCTTTGGGCTTTTACTGTTGAAAAGTAGCCTGGTCTCATGTTGAAAGCTTCCTGTTCATAGAAGGGACCCTTACCCATAGCCCCTCTCCCAAAAAGTCAAACTACCCCCCAAAACAACTTGCATTGCTTTCAAGACCTTTGGCCTTCAGGGCACTCCAACATTTTCATACCTGACACCTTATTCAGTATTTCCAGGACCAGTAGGAGTATTACTGCTGAGAACTGGAAGAAAGAAGCAGTGTGAACTGTTCATAATTAAACCTTATCATAACTTACTTCTGCAAGTTCTTTTGTCTGGATTTAAAACGAACCCCGGGTGGCATCTACAGTAATAGAAGTCCTCAGTGTTAACACATTCATGTTGGCAACCTTGGTTATCCAAAGCACAATAGTCTACAACTGAAAAAGAACAAGACCAACATGTACCATTAGAAAAACAAAATTAGAACTATTATGCATAGATATTATGGCACTAGTTATGCACAGTAGCTATAAAAAAAGGAAAAGCTGACATAATTTCTGTCCTGAAGAGCCTTTCTGCAACATGTGGTGCACTTTCAATACCAGTTGGTATATCAGATTTGATATGAGTCCTGGCTCATTTCTCCTACCCTTTGAACATGTATCAACTCTTCGATTGTCAGGAGCCTTCTCAACATGTTTTCTCAATTCTGGAAACCATACCTCAGTCATTAACTGTGTCCAGATGTTCACGCTGTAGACCAGGGCAAAGCAAAGTTTGTTTGATTCAGTTCCATCTTCTGTCTCTCCAGTCCCAGTCCTGGAATTGCTCTACTTTTCCTTAGCTCCCTCCCAGCTGTATTAGTTCGCAAGAGCTGTTCCTGTAGCCTGAGTATATATAGGAGACTCATGGCAATACCTTCTACACCAAGGACTGTCACAGAACTCCACAGAACAGTTCGACAGAACTCATTCCCTCTAATGTGCTCCAGATTCATCCTGTACAAAGCAGCTGCAGCTATGAAGCCTGAAAGCTTCAGGCTGATAGTCACCACTGATATTTTGCTTATATAATGCCTTTTGTATGAGAGACTTAAAATATCCTAGCTAGTCCAGTCACTTATTTCATAAGTCCAGTCATTTATTACACAAGCCCGTATTTACAAGACAGATTGCCAAAGCATAGTAAGGTAATACTTTAGAGTTTACTCAGTCAAGCCGATTCAAAAGTGCTAAAGAATTTTTTTTTTTTTTTTGGCAGGTTAAGCTGTTTCTTCATAAAGAAAGTCTAAGAAGAAATTAAAGAAAAGTCACAAAGCAGGTATTCTGTCCCCAAAGAGCTGCCAGGCCCACATTAGGCAAGTTTACCTGATTCTTTCTGCAGAAGACAATAACGTGCTCAGCTTCACGCAGACATTTAATGAGACAGGTCCCCGTTCTTTGCCAACTGAGTAATTTTTTCAGTACTTTATACTGCTGAGCCTCCCAAAGTGCTTTAAGAGACAGTAATTTGTTTTAATGAAATCAGTTCCTTCTTCAATAGCCCTGCCTTTGCAAATCATGTGTATACTCAGATGTGCTAAGATATTTAGTCAGGTCATCTAGTCAGGAAAGAGTATTTAGTTACTTTGAAAGAGCTTCTTTTAACCCTTCAGAATATTTGTGTTGAATCCAGTCAAATTAGACTACTTCCTTGTTACTACGTGAGACCATTTTCCTGGCAAGCGCCTTCCTGTTTCCAGACTGAATAGTTTCATATAAAAACGTATTTACTGAATATATATTTCAAGGGTATAATGTGTCATGCAATTAGTCAGCTTTCCTCTTAAATTAATTCTAACCACACGCACATTTTCAAGCATTTTAAAAGACACATTAAGAAATAAGTAGGCCAAAGAATATATAATTTTTTTCTATCTAGCTTCTTACCTCAGAAGCAGCCCATATGGATTGCTCCACAAAGTCATCTCCTCCTTTGCATTTAAACCCTAAGAAAATGCATTTCTGCCACAATACCTGCAACTGCCCAACTAATGATTATATACTTGAGAATAGAATACAATAAAATAGAACCAAACAGAATAGTTCCAGTTGGAAGGGACCTACAAAGATCAGCTAGTCCAACTGCCTGACCACTTCAGGGCTGACCACAAGTTAAACCATATCATTAAGGGCATTGTCCAAATGACTTTTAAACACCAACAGCCTTGGGGCATCAACCACCTCTCTAGGAAGCCTGTTTCAGTGTTTCACCTTCTCGGTAAAGAAATGCTTCCTAATGTCCAGTCTAAACCTTCGCCAGCGCGGCTTTTAACCATTCCCACGCATCCTGTCACTGGATCCCAGGGAGAAGAGCTCAGCACCTTCCTCTCTACGTCCCCTCCTCAGGAAGCTGTAGAGACCAATGAGGTCACCCCTCAGCCTCCTTTTCTCCAAATGAGACAAACCCAGAGTCCTCAGCTGCTCCTCACAGGACTTGCCTTCCAGCCCTTTCATCAGCTGTGTTGTTTGAGAGACAACTAAACAGATCTTAGAATGCTTTATTATCAACATCTGAGCAACTACAACCCTAAGCACTTTCAGATGACAATCTCTTGAGGGAGGATCTGTGCCGTCTTATGGCTATGCAGCTGCTAATGTACTGTGGACATAAAGGAAAAAAAAACCAGTGAAATAAGTAACTAATTTTTGCAGGCTTGCTTTTTTCCTTTTATAGCCTTCTAGGGACCTCTTACTCACAGAAGTAGGTCTGTTGGCCTGTAAGAATAATAAGCATATCAACTTAAATAATGCCTTTCCACTAACAAAGTTAAGAAGCGAGAACATTTTCTTGACAGTTGTTTTTGGAGATAAGTATTATTCACTTTTTTCAATATTTTTTTTATACAAATTGCCCTAATTCTAGGCAGGCTTAGCCTTGCAGACTGGCATTATTAATTGACCTACAAATTCATTTCACTTTTAGCTTCATGTTTCATTTCAATGATATTGGCTTAGCAGGGAAAATTGTCAACAGCATTCCAGTCAGCAAGTAGGTAAGTTGTCCAGGGAGTTAAATCTTCATGAAAAGACTGAGAAAAATTATAAATCTGTATTTCTTATACTGAAGTACTGTAATCCTTTAGTTGGTATGCAGAAAATATACACAGTTTGTATAAGAGCAAAGTAGAATAATATTTTCCTAATTTTTTAAAGTTTTGTTACTTTCATATTTCTGTACTGCCTCATGAGATATACACTAGAATGTAAACACTTAGAGATCTCACTGTTTTTAATGTTAGCCCATGTCTATTTCAATAAGAAACTTTTCTAAAGGATGAATTAATAACCTTCTTAGTGAGCAAGCAATTAATTCAGTTGTTATCTCCCCATGTTTGTCCCACCTTGTTTTCTTGCTTGGAATTAGTTAGCAGGTGATGAGAGCCATCTTTTACTTCCAGACACCAGTTCTGCACTCTGAGTGCTTACATTGCCCTCTCTGAACTGTGGATGGGTCACCTTTCTCTTGTATTGTTGTTTTACTCCTATGAGGCTTATAGGTCATTTAGGCTTAGGAAAAAAAAGTAAATTAAGGAGAAGCGTAGAAGAAAAGGGTACGAAGAAAAACGGTGACAGAATTAAGTATAGGCTTACAGAGGATGAAAAAGAACGTGGGGGAAGAGTAGAGCAGACTCATGGAAGCCTTGTAAGAACCTAGAAAGCAGCCAAAAAAATCTAGTGGTGCCAGGACTGCAGATAGGTGCCAGCAGCCGAACCACGGCCAAGAGAAGAGGTCCCAAGCCCAACAGCTGCAGTAATACGGAGACCGTCTAGCACCAGCGCCAGGAAAGAGAGGACCGCATGTCCAGCAACACCAAGAAGGTGGAGAGACTGTGCCTCCAGCAGCATGATGGAGAAAGAATGGCTCATTACCACCAAACTAACTGACAGGATTTTGTTCGTGTGAAAGGAGGGCAGTTAATGTGAAAAGCTGTTTAAAAATGCAAAGTGACAGTGCTTTGCCAGCCATACTTATCACTGAATAGACAGTTTCAAATATTTAGTCTACAAATTTGTTCATCAACTGTGTGCTGCAAACACTCAAGAGTGGTTGGCCATTCAGCGGTCACTTTGTGAGATTTTGTTTAATTATTGCCATTCAGGTAACTGGCTGACACGTGTCAATAAAGCAATTTTGGGGCTTGAGACCTCTTCTCCTGGTAGTGGTTTGGCTGATGGCACCTCTCTGCACCTCTTTGATCCTTAATCAGAGAAATTAGCCGATCAGAAAGGAGGAAGAGAAGTTAATAAACTTGCCTGTGAAATGAGTTTTCTGCACTTTCTCATTTACTTTTGCTGGAGTTTAAATTTTAGAAGCCTCAGATATCTTAGAGGGAAACCTTTGCCTCTTTGAGAGAACTGCGATGTGTATGTCGTGCTGAAATTCTCTCTTCGTTCTCTGGATGAAGAAGAGAGTAACCTTAATGAAGTCACTGCTTTTTGCAAAATTGTTGTTGTACTCAGTGGTTTATGGTATATGTGTACATCAAGATCTTTCTTCTGATCCTGCTCATTTGATAATAAATACTCCACAGAAAGGAATGGTTAACTAGCTTAAGAGTAATGAAAACTGAGTTACCACTACTGATGCAGTACTATACATAGTCCCCTTTACAAGATTTTCCAGGAAGGATGATTATTCCTTGGTGATCACATCTGCAGCGGCTGTACATTCTTGGTAGTAACATATTCCTCAAAAATCTCAAAGTGTTCAAATCTGAAAAATCGAATTCTGGAGACTGACAGCTAATAGGATTTGCAGACAAATTAGCATCAAAACTGCAAATTACCCAGACAATCTTTTCTTGTTCAGGAAATGTAGAGAGGCTAAGTTCTGCATGGGTAAAAAATAATTAATATACATTGAACCATTCACATGCATCAGTAACAAATGAAAAAGTTAAATGGTCAAATAAATGCAAAAAAATTTGAAAACTCGAAAGTGCTAATAATATGCTTTAAAATCACAATTAATATTGCTAACTATTGCAGGGGTATGAATAGCATGAGTTCCTGGTTTTTTGCTAAACTAGGTGTAAATGAATAGAAATCAAGTGGAGAGGAAAGACAGCTATAAAATTCAAGATACCATAGTGAACCCATGCATGAACTGTATTTTGAAAATAATTGACAATAACTGAGAACATGAAAGCTTCAAATGTCATCAACAGAGCTTATAATAGGCCTGTATATCTCCGTGCCAAAGACAGTCAGTGAGGAGGTAGGGAAAAAATGTTAAAGATGTATCACAACTCCAAATAGCACTCTTCAGACTTTGCAGAGAAATTATTAACAGGCAAAAAACCAAGCGCCACTGTAAAAAATTGAATAAATGGCATAGAAATATTTGTAAGCTTTTAATAAAAAAAATAGACTTCATATTTATTATAGAGGATAATACTAAGTTTGACATAGAAAGAATTCCACCAAAATTTATTTTTATCCCTACAATGCTATGGTAGCTACCTTCCCAGTAAGAATATCTTGGGTTGTAAAGGACCTTTCAACTAATAAAGAGAAAATAGTAACAACAACTGATGACACTAAGCATGAATATTTCAGATTAGAATATATGGTAGGAAAGAACTGGAGATGAAAGAACTGCCAACAGAAGTCATGGATTTTCTGTCTCAGGATACAGTCAAATCAATAGCAAAGAAATATATGCTTTATCCTAACAGAGGTAAAGGTCATGAGGATTAGCTAAGGTTATTGGATAAAATTCTGTGGAGTGTTAGATGTAGAAATTTGGGCCAGAACATCTAACAGGCCTTCTTGCCTTCTAGCCATTATTAGCTGCATTTTCAAAACCATTCAACTTCAGAAACCAGGTTCTTAAAATGGTATGTTAGTGGCCAAATTATGCTGAGGATAAATTATGCTGAGAAATTTAAACACTCCTATACTGACATTATGAAGCTACAAGTAAGGGAAACATTTCTGAAGACTAAGTACGGAGTGAATGTTCTTCAAAACCGCATAGGTTATCCCAGATCTAAAAAAACCTCAAAACCTCATTTATGTCCCCCATGTGAAACTACATGCAGAAAGTTCAGGTCCATAAACTGTCACCTATTTTGCATCTCAAAACAGGATTATCCTGCAAGGTAATAGTCAGATTATATTATGTTAGAGTTGTTTAAAATGACAAGAAAAAGTAAGCTGTTGGACAAAAGCATTGTGGTGGCCTGTGGCAGGTTTGGGGCCAAGGATTCACTTGGATTCACTTCCATGGGATTTCAGCATGTGTTTGAAACTAAGCACGCATTTAAGTGCTTGCCTGAAGAGAATACCTAACAAATAAGACGATTTTTTTTTCAAGGACTCACTAGGGGTTTTTTGTGGTAGATACCAGAAGACAATATTTTCCCAAAATGTAGCATGGGATGAAAAATTTATGAGAAGGCTAATAGGCTAGTAAAAAAGATTATGCTAAAAGCATTTACTGTGTATAAATGGGGAAGAAGAGTGAAATACTTACATGGTAATAGAGAGGGAAGTATGTTTTATGTTAAAAAATTATTATACTGTATTTCCACACTCACTCTTTTAAGTTGTAGTTCCTAGAGCTGATGTTTGCTTCTTTACTGCCCGTAGTGAAAATTAAAGGCACATAGTGAATGGGTTCTTAAGGGGAGTTAACTTTCTTTAAAGTCATCTTACCTCAAAGAGTCTGAAGTCTCTCCTTACATTACCATAAAACCAAGTGATTGATAAACAGCAAGGAATTGTCCACTTTCAAGTTTTTCGATGTATAACTTCTGTCTGAAGAGAAGCTACCAAGTTAGTCTGGCTTTGTTTTTTAATGGCCACATACACCATGCCAGTACATTATTGGCCACCTACACGGATCTAGAATAAAACATCTGGCATATTGTGTCAAAACAGCAGTGTTACTTTCTGTGTGAAATTAGTTGGAACAATTTTCCCAAGTCACCATTTATTATCAATAAAGGACGACGAATATGCCAATATGTATTCTTCCTTATCTACCACTCATATAGGAGAAGAGAGCTTCCCATCATTGTCTATGGCTAAACTGGATATTAATTTACAATGAATTTCCCTTTGGTTTGTGTCAAGAGATAAATGTGAATTGCTAAACTCATACTCACCAACACAATTCTTTCCATTTGCATCAAGCTCATACCCTTCATAACACTGACAGACGTAAGACCCAGGTGTGTTCACACAGATCTGCTCACAGGCATGTTTCTCCACAGCACAAAGGTCCTGAGCTACAAAACATAATTGCATGAATATGAAATTCTTTGACCTTCTATAATGCAGGGGTAGACTATAGATCAAAAACAAATTTCAGGAAGCTAGGAAGAGCTCTTTAGAGATGAGCTCATTTTAACACAGATCATGCCAATGTTCTGTCAAACAGTGAAAGTCTTATGACAGCAGGATCAATCCTCAAAGCTGAGGAGCTCATTCCTTCAGCTGAAGGCAATGACTATTGATGGGCCAATAGTGCCTAGTAGAGTTGCTTGACTGTATGTTTCTCTGAAAAGTTTGAAAGGCATTCTTCTTTTTTTTTTTTGAGAAAAAAAATAATTTGTGTTTGTTTGTATCTTTTCAGATAAATGATGATGAGGTTGGAAAGGGAAAGAAAAGGAAAACACAACACCAAAAGACTTGGAAATATTTCATTTCTGAGTTTTATAATTTTTCAGTTTTGTGCAAAGTACCAGAGCAAGTTACCCCTCCCAAGCAAAAGACCTCATTAGAAAAATTACTACAACAAATGACATCAGTTCAGCACCTGGCTGAATGAAGCACATTGGTCTTTCTTTTCAAGAGACTAAAGCTTTTCGAGAACCCCAAACTTCCCCAGTGAAATGTCTGGAAAGCAGAGTACTTTGCGTTGCGCAGGATCAGGCCCAAAGACTGCTCAACACACAATTATCATTTACAGCTACAAAAAAGACTCTTGGAACATGTTTGAGGAAACTAGCCAAGCAAATACAAATTTTCTTTTGCCGCTGTCTGTTTCATATCAAGTGGCATGATGAACAGCATAAACAGTCGTCTAACTCTCTTGTTCCAGTATAAACACCCACAAATAGATAATTTTCCGGTTTGTTTCAGCTACATCTCCTCTTCTGTACTATTTTGTGTATTAATGTAAGATTTTAACACCTCTGGAGAAGAATGGGAGAGATTAAGTTAAACAAACAAATACAGGGTAATGAGTAAAGAAGAGCCATTATCTGACACTACCACTCTTCTCTAGAAAAGTTAGACCAGAATGCATTAAAGGAGCATCCTTTGCATGGATGCAAAACCATCTTAATGAAATAAATGTAAGAATATTTCAAGTTAAATGAAAGACCTTTTTTTCCCCTAGTTTTGCTCTGGAAGATAGCTGAGTCGCTTTTTGGTTTTTTTTTAATCCCCCAGGTGGAAAGCAACAAATCACAAGTATGGCAGATTTTCTTCCTCAATGCAAGGAAATAATTTCTTTAGAAATAATGTTATAATGAAATGTATCCAGGAACAAAACTATCATCTGTTCAAAAGACAAATGCATCCTTTTCCACTCTGAAGCAAAGTTGTCAATTCATTGCTGATTGAAGCCACTTGGTTACGGGCTTTTAAGAACTGAATACTGATATGGTGTACTCTCACAACATAAAAATAGGGAACATGAGAATGAAAGAAGAGTGTAACTTTAGGTACAGAAGAATGAAAAGAGTGTAACTTTAGGTATATGTCATTCATCTTTTCTGCATTGTTTAATTTAGAAAGTGTTAAGATATATATAAGGAAACTATTTGTTCATGAAAGGGCTGACAAATACATCCAAACCTTAGATAAATACATCTGGTTTATGTTGATCATGTCTTGCACTAAACATAAACATGATGATTTATTTTACTTAGAGGTCAAGTGAGGAACATGCTGTCTCTGTGCACTTGTGGACAATCAGTAGCCAATGAAGGTAACTAAAATGGTCACAGACTGTGGGTTTTTCTATCGCCATGCATCCCCTTACCTCCAGAAATAACCTGTCCAGTTTGTCCAGGCTTGGTCTCCTTTCTTCACAAATTCTGTTACTTCTCTGGGCAGTTTATAGACATAATGGCCTGACCTTGTCTAGACTGCTAACGAATCGTTGCCCTCCTTCACCAATGATTTGCACCATCCTAGCACATTTAAGACCACTTTGATGACTCTCAATATTAGATTTCCAGTGCTAATTGCTAAAATTAGTTTATAGTTTGGTGATATAGAAAAAAGTCCATTAGAAGTAGGCTACAAACACATTGAATTACTCATTTCCCTTCCATATTTAGCGAACTGCAATCTAGTATCATCTGATTGATGATCAAAGCAAGTACACAGTCAAGCAAATCACGCGTGACAGGGAAGTGGGGAAAACTAATATAAGACTGAGTCATAGCTAAGAAAAAAAAAAAAAAAAAAAAAAGAAATGCAACAATGGCCTTTGAAAAACTGTGGAGAGTGAACATACTGAGGGCTACTGGGTCACCAGTAGGAAAACTACACACAATTCCAAAACTCTCTTGGAAATTAATCTGTAATTTGAAGCAGTGCCGTGCCCACAAGTTGAACTACTGACTGATAAAAACTATGGAAACATAACACAATAAAAAAGAAGACAACACAATAAAGAAAGAATTTTTCATAGCTGTAATTAAAATTTTTTGTACTGACTCACAAAAAAAAATCAAATTGTCAAAATTGATGTTAGCAGTGAGGATAGGGACAACGTGTGAGAGGAAATTAAAAAAAGGAGAAATTTTGAATTTCAAATAATTTCCAGAAAATTGAAAGCAAAAGAATTCTTTCTTAAAAATTCTTTAAGAAAATTAATAGTATGAGGAGGTTTTAAAAGAAAGGTTTAAAGGATACAAAAGTTTTATATGAAAAGCATTTTAAGAGGGACATAATGAAAAGAATATGTTGGAGAATATTATTGAAATGTGATTACATAGTCGAAGCCATCATTTAGGATTCTGACCACCCTGTTTCTGAAGAGCTATAGCAAATAAGCGGAAGCAGAGAAAATAGGCTGTGTGAAAAATTGTTCTTGTCACTATTCTTGTCTTGGCACAGCTGCTAAATCAAATAATCATTAGGAAATATTCCAGATTGGATTGAATTTTTTTCATCTTCTTGAGGAAACAAAAACACAAATAAAGTGTTAAATTTGTTCCATTTAACACAAAACATTCCCCTATAATTCACACACATGCATATGACAAATGTCTATATTTGGTGAAGGATGCTGGTGAGAAGGACTAGAAAACAGAGACTCCTAAAAGTAACTCATCCCATAGCTCGACAGCATAGGAGGTGAACAGCTCAAAAGCAGTTTCCGGCTGCAGCCCAAAGGGTCTGAAAACGCTTCCACGCAGCAGCGAGAATGCCCAAATTGCTCCGGTGCTGACATTCTTTTGTTCCCATTCCTATTAACTGAGGCTCTGACTGAAACCATGTGTCCCACCGCACATGTAAGGACTCTCATCCCCAAGCTGTAGAGTCACCTCAGATACTGATATATTCTCGTTGTTTCAGTGGTCATTAAGTATTTGATATAAAATACAACACTAAGCAAGAGAGACTAAGAACCCGCTAATCCCAAGATACTTGATTGTTTTACGGCACTCTCCTGAGATGTGGAACATGCGAGTTCAAACACAAGGACAGGATTTGAGCCTGCATCCTTCACCTTAATTCTAAAATATCAATTGTGAGGGGTACCTCCTATGCTCTCACCATGACTGTCTCCTCCAGCTTTCTGAAAAGATGTTTTCCAAAAATTTTCTTCTGGCTAAAATCAGTTTGGCAAATTTCACTTGAATCCATGCACTGTCGTGGGATAAGAAACTGCATTTTTAGCAAGTACATTTTCCACAAGTAATTAAAAAGAGTATTACATAATTTCTTCAAAATAATGATGGATACAGAAATAAATTTGACATGTCCATCTAATGTAGTCTGCTGTTAATTACTAGGAAGCAATTTAAAATGGACAAAAGAAATACTGCTTACAACGATCACAATTAAAGTGAAATATAGTTTGTTATTATAAACTATAAAGCCAATTACTTAAAACTGAAAAAAGACAACCCTTTTAATGAAGGAAATGAGAGCATAACCAAGACTTTTAAAGCTATTCTTTGAACGGTTGCAAACCCTTACACTTCAAGCAGCAGTTATGAAGAGCTTTTCAGAATGGCAAGTTATTTCACAGTTTGCTAGTATGGGGTTTAGTGCACCTTTCTGTACTATTTAGAACTGTGTGCTATCTAGACAAGTTACTATAGTTGGATTCACTTCATGTGAGATGATAAAACAGTTCATTCTTTGATTGTTGCTTCATTGTTGAACTTATTACACCAACAAAATCCAAATGCAATTTTGTGTAGTTACAGTGTACCTCTGCAAAGCTGTGTATAAAAGTTACCTTGATGTATTTCATAAAGGTTTATAAGAATTTCATTTATACAAAACAAGAAAAAGAATTAAAACTTCACCTTTTCAGACTCTTTCTGATGATTACCATTAATTATATACTGAGCTCAGTCCTTCTTTATGAGACCAACAAAAAGGGTATGTGAGGTTAAGCACTTTTTGGGAGCATGAAAGAGAAAAGTTAAGAAAGATAACATACTGCTGCAAGTCTTCTGGTCAGCATTCAGAATGTATCCTTGTTTACATTTGCATAGGTAGGAGCCAGGGGTGTTTATGCAGAAGTGATCACAGCCATGCTCAACTATACTGCACATATGGGGCACTGAAAGAAAAAAAGGAAAATGTTATTAACTGCTGATCTTACTAACTTGTGGTCATGACTAAAAAAAAAAAAAATGGTGTAGAAAGTGTGAAGTCATTTAGAAATTTCAAATTAAGTGTTGATAGTAAAGACAGAAATGGAAGCTTAAGTCTATAAGACTAAAAAAATCCTTAATTAACAGTACTACGTGTTTATCCCTAAAAAAAGTAGGACTTCAGGTATTTTCTGTCTGGTTGACATTGGTGGCATGTTTTTAGACATGAAATTACATGTAAAATGGAGATATAAACAAAATAAATATATACAACAGAGTATCTGGAAACACTAATTACTTGGTGGTCCCAAGAAGATAATGAAACAAACCTGCCACATTCAAATTTAGAGAATAAGTAAAATTTAAACTGTTCTAGAGGACGTTCAGTATCTTGAATGAAGAAAATCACCACACAGCACAATACTAAAGAAGAATGACTAGAAAACAACTTGATGAAGACTCTTGCTCGGTTAGTTATTAACGTTGAGGAACACACAAGCAATACATGATGATACTGAGGTCATGCATCTCCAAGATTCAGTAAGCGGGAGCTGAGCTGAGTTACACTGCAGAGTATAAGCCTTTCTGAGTCTATTTTTAATCTGTTTGTATTCTATGTCTCGAATAGCAAGTAGTAAAATGCAACAGACTCAGAGAGTAAGAAAGAAAAAGAACAGTGGGCCCATTCTGTCAAAATCATTGCTGAACTATTTTTCTCCAGATCAGTATTTGGGAATTATGAAATCTCCTTGATGTTTTCTTTCCACTGGAGCATTGCTTGTATGTAATTTCTATAATATATAGGTGAATTACATCTCAGAGAACATTGTGTGGAAAATAATCTATTTTGCTCAACAACAATTGGGGATTGCTGTGCTCTTTATTGTGCTAGGTTGACAAAGCACAAAATTTATGCAATAGATATTAACAGTAATCTTCCAGCAAGCACAACAGAAGCCTGATAAATAACTTGTGGTATGTGTGGTACTTGTGGGGGAAAAAAAATGTGGGTTTGAGATACATACAATGTATCTAGTCTTTGAAATGGTTACCAGAGTTAGGCATTTATTACTAATAGACAAACCACCACAATTCCCAAATCTCTTAATCAGCTTTTAGGACCTCATAATTTTCTGCCATAATAAAAACTTTTCAAGTACTTTTATTTATGTGAATACAGACATGCTTGGACTTCTTGTCTTTTCATCTTTCTGTCATTCTGAAAATGAAGTTTATGACCTCTAATACTTTCTAAACAGAAGTTTCCTCCTGGCTATATTTCACTAGATTTCAACATTAGGTCTAGCTTGTTGTGACCAGAGCAGCACTTTCAAATGTGCCATGTGAAAAATATATTCATTTCAGTAGTTTAAGCATCAGAAAATCTTACCATATACTAATGGTATAGAATATGAATCTATAGAACATTACTACAAAAACAGTCAGTCCTCCTATAGCAAAAGAACATAAGGTTGAAAGACAGAGTACTAAAAAAATGAAAAAAAAAAAAAAAAAAGAAAAGAGAAAGCAGCATTCAATGATAGCCATCCCAGTAACACAGTCCCTTCCGAGAATACATTGTTACCATCTGTTACCAATCTTCCGACATACTATCACATACTTTTTTTTTCCAAAGTGTCTCTGTTGCACCCATTTCAAAGAATCAGTGGTACTCTGGTCATCAGTCAGATTTCTGTAGCGAAGGAGGCTGCTGTCTGTATGATTTCTGCAACCTCATTTGTTGCGGGAGGTATTTGGTGGACACAGCTAGGGATTGAAGTAATTGAAAGGGTGATCTTGTAGTTAAGGAATTTGAATGTGAGCCTTGTGAATTAGATTTTATCTCTGTCACAGGGTCCTTATTTGATTTTGGGCAAGCCAATAATATTGGTATCTTCAAGCAAGCATCAGCCTTCACAACGTATGTGTTCAGGTAGAGACACCGGAATCCAGATTTGCAAGAATACAAGACTCTCTCAGCTGCAAGCGACAGCTGTAGAGCTGTGACTGGTATGTTACATTAGTCTAAAAACGCTAAATGCCCCAGAAAATCAGTCCAGGAATTGCACTGAGTCAAATATTTAAAGTTTGTGGACGATCTTGACAGTCTTAACCCTGTTTCTGTGCCTCTGTTCCTCCAATGTAAAATGGGGATGACACCACCACCTACTTGACAGGAGAATAATAAAGACCTTATTTGCTCCTGACTGCCCCATCCCAACTTCTGTCTTTCTCACTACTCTTCTATTCAATCTCCACCTCATTTCCTAGATTCTGTCCCCATTTCTGTTTATCTTCTTCTGAGTTTTCAACTCTTGCCTCACTCCTCCTGCCTCTGATTTCCCAGGATACTGTTTGCATCTCTTTTACCTTGCTGACTGGTAATAAAAAGAGGCCCCTGGTATCCCCTGGCTTCAACTGCTGTTTCTGACACCCCCAAATCTTTAGCAGCCAGAGGCAGCAACTGTAGGGGAAGGCTGACTTAGCCGCAGATGGAGGACAGCCCGT
>NW_009610975.1:28907-41613 GCF_000690535.1 Cariama cristata
GACTTAGCAGAAGATGGAGCACAGCCAGTTTATATGGATTCTTCTGAGAATATAGCTGTTAGGCACTGGGTAATCTCTGCCATCCATGGGAAAAGAGTGGTTAATTTGGTTTACTTTTTAGTTTCCCCACAGAGCTTCATCACTTGGCCAGGTTTTTCTCTTATCTTCACAAGAACCATGACGACACATTCCCACAGACATAAGGGCAATCCAGACACAAGGACAGCTCAGGTGCGAAGGTCTTTTCCCACAATGTGAAGCCCAGCAGACTGCATGCCACGAGACTTGACAAGAGGGTGCCTTCAACTGCTGTAGCAAAGAAACAAGGTGTCCAGATGTTCGACTCAGCTACAACAATATTGCCTCTGGCTGCACACTGGGGAGGACTTTAAAAAAAATAACCACATTTCCCAGAACGAATGTAGGTGCTCTAGGAAGCAGAGGCTATGGATGCTTAGAATGCTGTCTTGAAATTCAGCAAGCTGAACGCTGCTTCACAGCCCAGACTCAATAAAATATTAAGGATCCTACCTGCAATTTAGTCCCTTAAGTTGAAATCCTTAAGAATCTAACAGCTTAAATTCTCTGCTGCATCTAAGCATGGGTTTTTAAGTGCATTTTTGGATCTCACCTTCAATTCCTGACTCAGCAAATATTGTGGAGGCATTCCCTGAGAAAAGGAGGCAGCAGCAACCTTTGTCACCTCCATACTCCTCCATCTGCAAGCAGGGGTGGCTTTATTGAGGATCACGTGTATTTGGATTAAAAGTGAGCTATAAAACTCTAATACATTTACTGGACACTGCCTAGTCAGAAAAAAAATGAGTAAGTGGTATTTGTACTGGAATTGTTTCTAAAATGCAATTAAAAAAATCCAGTAAGATGAAGTTTTGAAGCATTTGCTGTTCATTCCATTTAAGCTCTCAGTCCATGTTTAGTTTACTCTTTCTTGGTTTTTAAATGTATCTTACTATGCCAGCTAATAATACAGCAAGGAAGAAACGGGGAAAAAAAAAAAAATCTATTATCTGATGAATATCTGTGATGGTGTTTTGTGCTGATGCAGTTCAGCTGGAGCCCTGTTGCAGTTTGAAACAATTTTGGAAAAGACCAAGTAAGGAAAATTCTCCAGACTATCCTGACAATAAGCCTCAGTTCTTTTCTGGCCAAAGCATCCCTAGAGATGAGCGAGTACTCAATCTCACCATGCACTCTTTTTCTGGAGTCAGCTGAAAAAGCCTCAGCTTAATGCCAAATCTGTATGAAGATCCTTCATATTTATCTCAAGAAAAACTAAAAAGGAAAATTGCATTAAGTACACAGATTGGAATAAAATTAATTAAGTATGCCATGCCATGGTATTTGTAAAAGGTAATTTCTTATCAAGGAATTACAGATGAAAGTGATTTCTCTGTTGTAAATTAATCTCTATTAAAATATTATTTATTTCATTGTATAAATGAATAATATCACTGCAATGGCTTTTCTTAACTTTCCGTATTTAAAATGGATGGAATAAAAACACTACCATGTCTCTGTGCCTCACTCCCAGTCACAAGGCATGCGCAGAGATAATTGTTTGCATAGAATTAATATGTAAGCTTTGGAAGAGGAATCTATGAACTCCATAGAATTTTTTAAATAACCAAAAGACTGTTTACCAGTTTGAAGATTCAGTACTAAGGGAGATCACATTTAAAATCAATAGATGAAACAACTTGCCTAATATTCAAATAGCAGAGGGTTGTAAATTTATTGCTATTATGCAATGAATAGGAAAATCATGGTATGTGTGTTTGCCTCACTGCTTATGACCACTAGGAATTAGATCACATTTTATGGCACTTAGCAGTAGAATTAGTTTTTCCCCGTACGTACGACCGCTGTTCTGAATGTTGTCTGGCTAGTCTCCCTTTTTTCCAATATACGCATTCTATCAGATAAGGTTCCACGTAAAAAAAAAAGTTCAATTATAACATATAATTTTTTCTGTGTTTTACGTTCAGCTATGCATTCAAATCTATAGATAAAAACCTTACCACAAAGTTTAGTCTGGAAGGCAGAGGTCAGTGTTTCAATCTGACTGAAATTAGCAACCAGAAACACATGCTCTTCATGTGGTTCACTCCCAATGGACTTCAGCGTGTTCATATCTACTCTTCCCACTCCAATGGCAAAAATCAGGATTCCTGAATTACGTGCTTTAGTGGCAATCTCTGCCACTGGATCCTGAGGTCTCCCGTCTGTCACTATCATGATAATTCGGGGCACGTTCTGCTTCAGAGGTCGAGCTCCTTCTGACTCTGAAAATGCGATGTTCATGGCATACTGAATAGCCAGTCCAGTCATGGTGCCAGTTGCCAGGTGCATCATCCTCTTCACTGCTCTTTCAATATCCTGCTTCCTCCTGAATGTCTTCAGTGAAAACTCGTGTTTGACTGTGCTGCCATACTGAATCAGACCTACACGGGTGGCATCAGGACTGATGTCCAGAAACTGCAAGATGGTTAAAATGAACTCCTTCACTTTTTCGAAGTCGTAAGGACGTACGCTGCGAGAGCTGTCAATGATGAAGACAAGGTCCAGACGTTTGTTGTTGCATCTATTTTCTGGAAGGCAAAATGCAAACAAAAATACTTTACAAGAATTTCAAAATGCAAATCGGTTCAGGTTGACCTGATGGCTCAAACATGCTGTCTAAACAAACACCCTGACAAGCGCTGGGAAAATACAGGAAAAACAGGAGATACCAGAACTAAGGCTACTTGGGCAATACAAATTCGGCCTCCAGTAAATAACAAAAGCTGCCTATTACATGATCAGTTGTGGTTTTTTTTTTTTTTGTTTTTTTTGTTGTTTCTATTGATTTGGTCTAGTGAGTGATAGTTCTTTTTTGAGATCAGTGCCCAGAATGGCTAATGGCAGTGGAATGGGTAGATACTTGTTCAGTACCCTGTTCTGTCATTGTTGTTGAGATTTTGACCTCATACCCCAGGCAGGGTGGAAACCCCCTCTGAATTACATAGTTACTATTTGAGTAGGCTACATTGTGATGCTTCCTTTGGTAGTGTCTGAGAATTTAGAAATCTAACACTCCAATGAGGCAGGGTAGTATCAGTCCTCCATTACAAATAAGGAAAACAGAACACAAAGAAATACAGGTCAAAAGCATCTGTTAATTGCAGTGACTGATACAAGGCGTGAAGGGGCTGATTTTACAGGGAACTTGGCATTAAGCAGCACTTTGCATGTACAAAGTACAGCTCTCAATGACGTCAACCGCAGCTGTGACTGCTCAGCACTTCTGCAAATCTAAACCCATGATTTCAAACTCATAATTAATGGCCATCTGGGAAAAGTCTCATCTATTGGACTAGCTCAGGATCACACAGAAATTCTATGGCTGCATCAGAGAGAAAATCCTGTTGTCTACAGTGGCACTCAACTTGGCCAAAAGACCATTCATACACTTCCTGAAATCTTCTATTTCACTATCAGCAATCTTTTTTTCCAAGAGCCACTGAAGCAGAAACACCACAGGGTATGTCTATATCTAACAGCTGCACAGGCAGGCAGGCCAAGCTATCATGGATAACAGCAGCAGAGAAGGCTGCCTGCTGTCTGGGCACGCTACAAGGTTTCTGGGACCCTGGGTACATCCTCTGGCTTCTGCTCAGCATCATCCTTTTTTGAAAGGATATGAGACATACCCAGGAGTTGCATGATGAGAATGGACAGGGACTGACAATTCACAGAAAGCCAACACATGGCAGGCTTAAGGCAAGCAGGGGGAGGTGAGCCATGAGCCTTACCACAGAAGGCAGCATATGGCAAAAGATTAAAGGATTTTAAAGGGCTTAATGGGATGCTGGTGAAGAGAAATCAACTGAGGTTTAATATTTACATTAAAGACTCCTCCAGATTAGGAAATCCCCGTGCCACAAAAACATGGCAGTTGGGGAAATACCTGCAGGTAGTATTGTCTTATCCTGAAACTTTTTCATACGCATCCACTTTTGACCGCTGTCAGAGATAGGTTAGACAGACCTATGGCTCCAATCAGTGTGTCTGTTAAAGTTCTTAAATTCCTGTGGCTATGAATAAGCCTGTGAGGTAGCTAGTTGCCTGTTTGTCTGCCTGGCTCAAAAGATTAAAGGTGGCAAGAACGCTCATTAAACTGTAGTGGTGTTCTCATCTTATAAAGTTGAGATACCTCTAATCAGTAATCTCCCTTATTGCCCAACCCAATTCAATTCCCAGTGTACTCTCATCCATCTTGTGTACTGAATGAAGCAAATGCTTGGTGGAAAAGTAGTATTTGACTGTATAATTAAAGGTCATGTCATACTGCACAAGTACTAGTGGGCCAGTCAAAGACTCAATTGGAAAAACATCTGTCTGCAAGACAAGCCTTTACATGAGTTCACTTGTGACTGCTGCTGAGTGCTAATCACGTACTTCTGCCAAGGCAAGGGGCGAGAAAGATGCCTGTTTTCACTTGTTAACTCAGAGGCCTCTTTCATAGATTACCAAGAACATTTGTGGGCATAGAATAAAAATGCTCTTTGATGACAATAAAAATGACTGCCTGAATTTATTCATATGGAGTCTACAGTATGGCTTTATTCATAAGCGTAGGAATATGCTTGGGTTGCTTATTCTTTCAAAAAATTGGAGGATGTGGAATGCAAGCCAAATTGAGCAGAAACAAATTCCAGTTCTAATGGGATACAGATATCCTGACATAACTATTTTCCATCTTATTATCTTAGTGGTATATCTAATTATTAATTACTTTTACTAATGTAACATGAAATATTCCAGCACTATTTTAATAAAAAGATAACACTAAGATATGATTTGTGGGAGCAGAACAAGGGGAAAGAAAGTTAATCACAGAAAAAAGGCTAAGAATATGTGTGTGTATACAAGGGTAAGGACAGAGAAAGGAGAAGGGTAAAATGACTGCTATTTTATTTCCCTTAAAACAAGTCATAACTAGAGCCATTGTGTTGAATCCCTTAAATTTGAATATAAAGATTTGGATCCCAGTCTGAAGAGACTCAGTTATGTATTTTGAAGTCAGGCATGAATCTTGGTTGGAAAAAACCTGGACGGCATTAGTGGATAGTACTACCAGAAACACACCCCATTCTGCTAAATTACTTAAGAAAAATCTATCAGTCTGAATGTAATACAGTGTATTTCAAAACTACTTTCACTAGCAAAATTCTATCCACATAAATACCAAACACTTCCAAATTAAAATGTATTTAAAATCTTTGTCTTCTGATTTGGTGGGAATTTTTAATAACCTTGTAATTATTAAAGTTGATTTAGCTGAGATGGGCTCCATGAAAAATAAAATGTCACTCTTTTACTAAGCAAAACTCCAGCTGGGTGGTATTTTGAGGAGTGGTAATCAGTAATGACTAACAGATCTGAACACTCATCCCCTTAGATAAACTTTCAGTGATACCTTTTTAGCAGTTGCATGCTTTTGCTCTTGCCCTGCAAACTATAACTTCTTCCTCTTATCAGTTATCTTTTCAAACAGAGAACTTTCTCACAACTTTGGCAAACATCCTCGTACCCAAAAGTAATTCCCTTCCACTCTTCTTATGAAAAGTGACATACTAATTGAAAAGAGCTACTCATCCATAAACCTGTGTCTAAGTCAGCAGAGGTTTTGTATTGCCAACACAAAAGTTAAAAAACCCTCAGTGTGAGTTGTATTATCCAAAGGCAAGGCCAGGAGAGGCAAGACAAGGAAAGATCAAGCCAATAGCAAATATGTTCTCCTCCTCCACTCAATATCCAGTTTGTCTGTAAGTGACAGTTACAGTGATGCCACCTTTGCAAAATTAACAGTGCAAGGAAATTTCAGTTCTACTTGGAAGAATCCTGTTGGGATTACCAAGAGACACAGAAAACAAAACTTAAAAGAATTTTTCACACTGAGCATCTTAATTTCCTCTAAAGCTGAAAATTCTGTTAAATTATTTTTTCTAATCCCTGTAGGTTTCCTTCTACTCCTTTCTCAAAGCAAATTATGCTTAGGCCTGAACCCCTACTTTGGCTTTGACGAAGCTCACACAGCTCTGACTTTCCTCACCCACCCAGGGTTTCTGTCTGAGAGCTTGTACCCTCTCAGCTTCTGACTAATGCTACATTGCCTTAGTATAACTAAAGTAGTGCCAGGGAGTTTTCCTGGGCATTGGAATTGACTCTTCTAGGCTGTTAAATCATTAGAACAGTTCCTGGTATTGTTTGTCCTAGGACAATTAACATTTTCTCAAACAATCCTCAGGCATGACATGGGAAATAGCACGAGCCAGGGACCCATCCTAATTAGCGACGTGGATGCAACCACTCTGTAAACTCAGGGTATTTAGTAATACAGAAGCAGGCCATTTTATACCACTGGTCTCAGTGCCAGAGAGCAGTCTAAGATACAAGCTAAGCTCAGAGGCCAGCTGGCCTACATCCACAGTATTAAACTCACCTTCCCACTAAAATAGAGTGGCTGTATGCAAGCTGCCCACCAGGAATAATCCCTGTTCCCCTGTAGCCTCTGAACCATGCATGGGGATTGCTTGAGGAGTGCTAATCACTGTTGGCCAGAGACAGCTCCAGCAATTTAACAACAACAATAATGGTGGAGTCCCAATGCCCGAGAATGTCCCCTGGCACTGTTTAATCTCCTCAAATGTTTCCATTTTTGGAATATTCAAACTGTACACATTCAAAGGACCCAAGTTTTAGATAGTGGTTTTTCAAAAGTTTTTGCAAGCCAGCTCCCTTGAAAAGACTGATTGTTTAAAAATGAACTTTTTTTTTTTATTGTTGTCCTACATCTTTATGATTCTTTAATTTTTTTTTTTTTTAATCTGGATATTACTTATTTTGTTATGTAGGTCTTTATCCTAATACATGAGAATAGATAAATGTTAAAGGTAGCTATTGCTATATGCAAACCAAAAGGATGTTAGCTCAATTTGGTAAAGTAATTTATAACAAGTAAATATTAGTTCCATGAAGATGTTTGTTATAGAGTAAGACGATTTAAGCAAAAAGGAAGGATGAGATCAGTTAAGAAAAAATTAGATGACAGAAACATTTTTGTCTGAGCAGGCAATGCATTAATGGCAATTTAAAGGCTCAGTATATTGTGTTTCTTAGCTCAGTCCACAGTGATGTATATACAAAAAAATTACATGTCCTGCGACACTGCCAGCAATAACACCAGGTTTATTTTTAGATTTTATCTTTGAGAAACAGAACAAAAGTCTTCACTCAGTTTTAAATAAAAGAGGAGAAAACTATTCTCCCAGCTAGCACATTATAAAACTTCTTCCTAAATTTGTCTTCTTTCTTTGCCACTTTATTATTTCATTTTTCCTCTAGCCCTCAACCTTACTTGCCTCTCTTTTCTTTAAAGCTTCTTCTTTATAAATCTCAGTATAACTCCTACCAAATTTGTTTCAAAATTTATGAACTTGCTGGGTGTCAAATATTTGTTCTTAAAGTCCAGAATTCTGTTTTTCCTTAGCTAAATATCCAGCCAGAAAGATTGGGTTTGACAGGTTCTCAGATATTTCCGAAAGATTTCTTAATTCACTAGGAAGGTTTAATCTTCTTGCCATACATTCATACACGTAAAGAATACTCAAATTAGCAATTCATTCATAAATATACCAGAAGCAAAACACTCAGGTGGGAAGAAACACATATCTATGTATCACCTATATACACCTTCTAGGAAACTGCAGTAGCTTCATTTGCAAAGATCAAGCATGAAGTACATAGCAGTTAATGCAACGTTCCTGTTTGGAAAACACATTTTGTGGTTGTTGCCAAGAGCAAATGAAGAATAGCAGTAATTCTAAGCACTTCATGGCTCTGGTGAAACATTTTGTGCAAGTTAGCTTCCACTCCTTTTATTTTTTCTCATTTTAATTCAGAGAAGGGCAAAGGATGGTATGGTGCATTTCAGATATCATCATACCTAGTTCCTGAAGTAAACATTAGAACCTGCTCAGCATTGCTTTCCTGGCATGAATACATGCTGCACTTGGTTCTGCAGGTGACTCTACCTCTTGCCAGCTCTGAGACAGACCCTGAGTCCAAGATCTGCCCCCATACTCCCTGGCCCCATCCTCACTCTGAGCCTTTCCCTAAACTCACAGGCCTCTGGCCCTAACCCAAAGATTCATTATGAGTTTGGCAGCTCACTCATTCCTCCTTACAAATTTCTTCATCTGGGAACAATCTCTAAATGCAGCACAGCCTCCAGACATTTCTTTATTGCCTCTGACAAAATCTTTTCTGACCTTCCAAAATTTCTGGGAGAACTGTACAGCAGGAGGCTCTTGTCCACAGACTTCCATTTCCTTCCACATGCAAATGCTTCATTATCAGTCTCTGTGGGAGGGTCCATTACCTTGCTCTCATTTCACCTGACTATTTCTATTCCTGCTCTGTCATCCTTTCCAAAATAACAAAGTCATTATTAAAGTCTCCCTTATTCCAGAGTCCCAAAACTGACTCCTAGTATTTCTCCATTTCTTTACTGAGACTGGCATGAAGTCAAAGTATGGTGTAGTGACACTCTCAAGTTTCTTTTAGTTCTTTTTGCATATTTCAGCTGCTCTGAGATGGAAACTGTTGGGTTTCCTGACAGCAGTCAAACCTGCTTTCATGGTCAGGAGGACCAGGGCTTGGGTTGCTTTCCCTTGCAGGCAGGGGAAGACCTGGACAGAGGGATGAAGCATCCTGATATCCCCATGCCAGTCCCAGCAACACCAGCATCTACCCACCACTTCCTGACAGAAAAAAATGTTAATGTGCTCTCAGCTGAGCATAGCTCACACCCATGAGAGGAGGAATTCATTTTCTGAGTCACAATGAAGAAACGTTGCGGTACACACAGTTAACGCTATTTTGAATCCAGTTCCCACAGACAGCCTGGAGGCATTTACTCCACCTGTGACTGTCTTTTCTTCCACACATCTGCAAAACAACAAATCACAACCAAGACAAAAGAAGGTGTTTGTATGGGAGAAGATGATTTTCTTATCTTTCTCCTTGAAGACCTGAAACTCCTATCTTGCCTGAGCTACTTGGGGCACTGTTGGAAAGACACAGAAATTATTAGAGAAGCAACAGATACAGAAAGTAAATAATTGTTAGCAGCAGCAGCGAAAATACAGTGAAAAAATGTGACTTTAATGAGTTTGTGCTGTTCTGCTTTCAGGACATTAGCTTAATGTTTTAAAAACTCCTATCCGTACTTTTTTTTTTTTTTTTCAAAGTTGCCCATGTCTTTGTTTACGGGGAAAGCTGTTAGCAACCTCAACATTACTCATTGATCAGCTGACCTGAAACCACATACTTCTATCCATTGGTAACAGTCTAAGTATCAGAGTCTTTTCCAGGACAGTTTCAGAAACAGCACCGTGGGATAGTGCTGTATACCATTTCCCCCTGCCCCCAAAAATATGCAGAACATCCTGCCCACTGACAAACCATTAGTTCTACCACTTCAGCAGTAGTTAAATAAGTAGACAGTGTCTTCTAGCTTCCAAAGCAATTTAAAAGTATGTTGACTTCATTCACAATAGTGCCCCCACTCACGCCTATAAAATGAGATGTTCCTTAAGTTATGCAAATACTCTTTCCAGGATTTTCAAGTTAATTTTGCACATACGTGCTTTTTAAATTATTAAGCTAAAGTACTCACAATGAAACCAAAACCACCACACTTTTCTTTTGGCCTGGTCTTCCTTCAAGACAAAATACACAGAGGAGGCTTTGAGCTCTTTGAGAATATACACAAAAAACCAGTTTGTAATTTTACTCAGTGAATTATTGTCAAGGCAAATTCTTTTGCAAACAGAAATGCTATTTCGCTATTTCACAGTAATTTGTGGGGGTTGTAATAAACAATTTCAGAAATACAAAGAGATTTCCAGTTCAGTACATGACTCTTCTTTTCTGTAGCAGGAGATATTCCTTCCTCCTTGTGGAAAACTCACAATTCATTTAAAGGAAAAGGAAAAGGAAAAAGGGAAAGGAAAAAAGAGGGGGAAAAGATAAGAGACTAGGACAACAAAACAAAGAGAAGCGAGAAGAGAGGAAGGAGGAACAAGGGAAAAGAAAAGGCTTTGTTAGAGGAAATACTTACACATTACAGAGATACAAGAAAATTTCCTGTTCTACTAGAAATAGAATTATACCACATACAACATTAATTACTGAATTGTCCTTTAAGTGGCTTAAAAGTGAATGCTATTTTGATACATGACTTGAAAATTAATAATGAATACTAAATACAACAGTTGGCAAGCATTATGTTGTTATGTGGTTAAAAAATGCTAACACAGACCAAAATCCACTTTCTGATCTCCATGATAATTGGCTGCAGATGAGCATACTCAGAATAGGACACAAATCCGTGGGGTCTGTCATGGTCCCAGCTACCCCTCATGGCTCATTAGTTGGGCCTACTTAAGGAATAACAGCTTCCGCAGGGAACAACTGGCTGGGCAGGGATACAATTGCCATCCAGATCTCTCCTTCCCAGACTCCAGGACCCCTGTTAGGGGCTGGGGAGGCACACCCTCAGCACAAGCCAGGCTACCAAGCCTCAGAGACACAGAGAGAGGGTCTTCCACTGCAAACAAAACCCAGAAACCTGAAAGAGCGGGGTGGTCTGAGCAAGTGCAACCTTCCTGCTGCTGTTTTAGACCCCAGCCAGGTAGATAACGGACAACAGCTATTGCAGGGAAGAAGTTGACAGCTGAGAGATTAAGATGAAGTTTCAAGACTTGGCATAAAGTTCACTGGAGACCCCTCAGCTATTGAGACGATCACTACTGGGAAGCAAAGCATGCAATTGCTATTATTGCCTTGAGGTACCATGATTGTAAGGTGTACCTACATACCTCAGAAGGAAGAAACAGGCGATTTCACTGACTGTACAATGATTTGCTCGCTCTCTTTCCAAATATAACACATCTCTATTTATATGGAAACTTTATGTTTTGATTAGAGAGAGTCTAAATTGAGACGTATTCAATTACCTTGCATCCTTATAAAAGTTTGGTTAGGATTTTGCTTATATTTTAACTAAATATGTGATAGTTCAAAAGATGTAATTTGCAACCTCTTCCTGCTTTTGTCTACTGCCTGGAATAGTTTTGATCTCCCCAAATACTATACCAGCATAGTACATCAAACATATGATGTAGTTACGACAATTCTGACTTCAACTGCAAAGCAACTTCAGTTACAATGAGTCCACTTAACATGTTTGAGGACAAAAAAAACTGGCAGGGTTGAATTTATGCAAACAAATAACACATAACACCCATATGCTGAGGTTGTGAATGAGTTTCTTACAGCAGTTATCATGCCATGTTGGTTCAGAAGTCCACGTAGCACAATTTAGAGATCTCTGGCAAGCTCTTAGCGTATAAGTGTACAATGAACTCAACCAAAACTAAAGAGAAATCTTATCTGCACTCCACAGAAGCATCATGGACCGGACTCACTTTTGTCACATACCTGCCTCTCTGATTTGCAGCAAAAATTTAGTGCAGAATGGTTAACCTGATACTGTTCTTGAGTCCTAAAGTTACATACACACAAGTTTAAGAACTGGGTTGGATATAAGAATGTTTGGAATAATTTTAAACTGACTGCAATGAGTGATTCATAAATTTAGTGAGCACTCTGTGAACTTCATATTACTTCCCTTCATATTATTAGTGGAATCATGTATATACAACCAAGAGATAAATCATTATATACTCTGTTGAAAAAATACAATTTAACACAGACAGGGACATTTGCGTTTAGCAGCAGTTACTACTGAACAGGAGCCAAGTACATTTCCTTCTTGGCCTCCTTTCCCCTCTCTGTTTCAGTTTTGTGCAGTATCAGTTAATCTCTTATAGTTTCTTTCTTCCAGTATCATGTAAAGGAATGTCCCCTAAATTAGCCTTTTTCCTCACATAAATAGTTATTTTCAAAAACAGGTAGGTGCATGTTTTATACTCCTAAGGAACAGAAGCAATGTTATTGCTTGGAGTATTATTCTACAGCTTATTCAACTATTCCCATGTATCCACTTCAGAGCTCTCCAGAAACATGCCCATGTGACATGAAATACATGCCCAGTTTACAAGAACAGAGTTTATCAAGAAAAAAAAAAAAAAAAAACAAAACCAACACAAAACCTTGTGTTTTTTCCACAATGTTGAAATTTTGCTCTGCTTTGTTTTATAATAAATGATTAAGATACAGTAAGGCGTAAGTCCCAAATCTGCTCCACCAAAAAACGCCACAACATCAAACACCAAAAAAAGCTACATCTTGCAAGAACTGGGCACAATTTGCTTCTGAATATGGAACTTGCTGAAAGGTGCTGTGGACCTCTGACCACGGGCTTGAAATCACCGTATGGAAATCACCACTCTGGACAACTGACACAGCTCTTAAGTCCGTATAGGTGCAGAAGTGCATTTCAGTTACAACTGAAGGGAATTAGCTCATGTAACAGACCTAATTTTATCTTTATAACCATGTAGCCAAATGCATTTCTATTACTGCTTTTCTTTAGTATCCAAAAACCAATGCTAAGCTGGCAAACTGTGCTTTCAGTGGTCTGTGTGTAATCTGACAAAGCAGAGTCAATCAGCAG
>NW_009610975.1:41644-53830 GCF_000690535.1 Cariama cristata
AATGATTTTGTCAGAGTGCTAAGTAAAAACTGTTCAGAACTCTGATAAAGCCTTTAAGAGAGAACATTTTAAAACAAAATATTAATTTCCTTTAAGGAATCAGGATAAGGCCAAAGATTCAATACTCAGGATCAAATTACTGATGAGGGGAAAGAGAAGGGAAAATTTAGTTCGTACGTCACATAACGGGAAAGGTGACAGCCCTCTGCTACAGGAAAGACAAATGGACCATCCTATTTCTTTCTGTTATTTCACAAGATCTTACAGGACTACAGAAATGATCCTTTAGAGCATAAATACACCTACGCTGAAACAATATTTTCCAGCAATCTAATACAAGTTCTGTTATTATGAGAAATACTTGCATATTTTCTATCTCTAAAGCAACTACACATGTTCTACAACTAATATGCTGCAAGAAAGGTTTAAGAAAAATGTTAACAAATTTAATTAAATTGGTACAATTGTCAAGTTTTAAGTACTTTGAAGTTTGAGTCAGTGTTTAAAGAGAGAGAAACCTGCAAAGCAGTTTGGCTTTCAAGGGCCACATAGAGAGAGTTCCAAAAACTTTATGTCCAGTCAATCCTTGAACAAAAGATTTCAGATCTTTAATGGAAATTATTAGCTACTGCAATAACAACTTTAAACAACAATACAAAGATCTGCCAAATTAGAACAACACACATTGAGTTTAGCAGAAAGTCTAGAGATAAGAAAACATAGAAAAGACATAGCTCATTCCTTCCGAAACCTTCATTAAAACGTATAGGCTATTAGCCCTAACAAGACAATTAAGAAATTTATGAAGTATTAGTGCATGGCTGCCAAAAAATTAAATCCTCCTGAGACTGGATCCCAAAGTGCTTTTATCTTTATGTGGACAATCCCACAGGATTTTTTGTCCATTCCATTTTGCTTATTTGTGGTGTCAGTTTCTTGGAGTAAAGACATTTACTTCTGTACATGGACATTACTAGTAGTTTACCAGTAAATAGTTATCACAACACTACCCTTTTTTAAAAAAAAAATTGGTAAAATGAAGAAAGTAATAAAATTACTTTAACATTACTAATGTTTACAGAGCATAATCCATCATTTGAGTCCTAAAAACAGAGACCTCCACCCAAGAAAAAAAACCAACCTCAACCTGAACTTCTATTACTTTTCCAGGCATCTGTTGGTTCTTTGCAGCTATATTGCTCACTTTTGCCTGCCAACCAAGTCTTTCCACAACAGCAGCAATTGTCATTGTCACTACTATTTATAACACACATATTGTATAGAATGGGACAGCTTCTAATCCCTGCTAAATTGCTGTAATTCCAGAGTGATTTTATTAAGTCAATAGACTTGATGTCACCGAGATCATGGCTTGGCCTCGTTCTTTCTCATGTCATTTAAGGAACACTACAGCTTTCCAGCAGAATGGCATGCATTTTACACATTCTGTTCTTTACAGAGGGGCACGTTTTAACTATGCCACTGTTTATATGCACTGCTGAATCTGAAGCAGGTGACCTAATTTATTGTAACAGTATGCAAGGCCCGAGAATCTGACTCCAAACTGCCACGTACTTTTATGGGCTGGACCAGAAAATGTCCCAAGTTTCTTGCATCACTTAATGTCTTGAAAAGGTTCTTTCAGCCAGAGCTGCCAGATTTGTTTGCATCCTGCACATGCCAAACTGAACAAGGATCCAGGATTTTCCAAATGCAGGGACCATAAATGGCTTGGCTTTTAAAAGAAGACAAAAATAATTTAATTTATACATTTTGATTTATATTGAGTGCTAATTCTTCTCACGTATTTTCCACTATTTAAAATATGAAAAAGAGGCTATAAAAGCAATTTAAAAACCCACAGGGAAAAAAGGGAAGCGGAGAAACGTGACCCCTTTTACTTTCTCCACATAACAGTTTGCTATTGCGTTCATTTTCTAGAGAGACAGGTAGTTTATTTCTTAAAGTAATAAGCTCACTTAGGATATTTGCTGGGGATCCTAAAATATTCAGGAGGGGCTGCTATTTAATCATGTTTTAGAATTTAGGATTTTAGAAAGTTTGAAAGTCTTGTTGAATAAGGTGTGAATGTGGGTATTTCTCTCTGTTGTTCCACATCCCTGGTTTTTGGTGGACTAGATCTCCAGAGCTGCGGTTTTCAGCCTTCAGTTGCAGAACCCCAAGTGTCTCAAGACAACATCTGTTAGTTTTGAGAAAGATGAATAAGAAAGGGAAATCTCTTGTCATTTGGCTTAACTTCGTTCTATAGGAATTGAAAACCAATGTTTTTAAGTTATCGAAGGACAGATTGTGAATGGTACTTTATGGAATTTTACATATTTAAAGGATTACATTTTGTTTGAAGAAGAGTTTCACTGACAAAATTTGGTGCTCCCCTCTCTGTCATCCATTGTCCCATGTTCTGACTTGCTTTCTTCTTCTTTCTTCCCAATACATCTTCTGCAGGACATTTTATATTCCTCATGTTCACCTAGGTTAGGTCACCTTTATGGGGAGGCAGGCCACTTAACATCTCCCAGTGGCAGGAGAGAGCTATCTGATTAGATCTACTACTGATGTGTATCATGAATCCCTAATAATGGGTTGTGTCCAAACCCCACCCATGCTGTTTTCATAATCTGACAATTACTTTAAACAATGAGCAAAAGAAAATGAATCTAAGTCACGAACTGTTAGCAGATGAAAAAATTGACCAGCAAACTGGTTGATGACATACAGGCAATGATCAACAAGAGAGATGATCCTTATGTTTTAAAATATGACAGCCACAAACTAAAATTGCTAGATCCTGTCCTCAGATTTTTCGCAAAAGAGGAAAAATGAGCTACTCATTATGAACAAAATTAACCTGACAAAATAAAGGGATCAGCATCAAGCAATATAATGACAAGCCTCATTTCAATAGCCACTGATTTCCATTCAATCATCCTTACACACAGCACATACATACAGACAGCTAAAACTCGCTGGCATGGTAAAAGGCAGCTTTGACAGAACCTTCATGGACCTAAATGTATTTTCTCTAAACAGTGAAAATAAGGTCTTTTTTCTGAGTCAACAGCCCTGTAGCAAGTATTTATTTCATATCACTCACATAAAGTAGATCTAGTACCCCAAAAAGTAAACACTTTCTTTCAACAGCTGCTAACTGGTCAACAAACTTTCTCATATTCCTGCTTGCAAATGACAATCTCCCTTTTATTATAAACTAACTCAGCCAAGGTTTGGTCAGCTGCTCATGCATTTTATTATTTGTATTTGAGACGTCTTTTGGTGGTGGTCTTTGGTTTCCGTGTTTGTTTTTTTTTTGTAACTTACCTAGTAGAAATTGTGAGTTAACATCCCTTCTTCGGGTGAAATGTCCTCCAGGGAGATCTTTTGCCATGACAGAGACAGTGGAAAGCAGAATGTGTCCAAATAGCAGAAAGAAGCCTGCAATCATTTTCTTCATCTTCAAGAAAGAGAGGGATGTTCAAGGATGTGAAACTGCAATAAAGGAGAGAAGGAGATGAGCTCTTCCATTACACAAAAAGATACCCTGTAACCATGTCAGCTGCCCAGCTGCACAGCTTCCCTCCCATCACATACAAACATGCAGATATACTGGCATGGAATAATACCTACACCTTCAAGAAAGAAGATCTACATAATAAAGTAGCACTTAGCAGACCCTGCATAGTGTTTATAAGTATTGTTAGTTGAAGTTCATAGTTAACATTTAAAATGTATCAACTTTTACAATCATTCATAATAATCAAGTATTTTTAAAGCAATAAAAGGAACTTCCAGCCAGCCTGTCAGCATAAACAGGTTCGAGGAGGACATAAATATATTTTTATTGTTCTACTCAGCACTCCATTGCATTTTTTTCAGAAGTTTAACAGTTCTTGCAGTCTGAGGGATACTTGCTTCAGAAAATCTTGGAGAATTAAAACAAGAGAAGGGAATATATTGCAGAAACAGCAACTATAAATGTGAACTGGCGACAGCTCCTGCTTCCTTTTCAGAAGACTGTTCATGGCTGCTAGCATGAAGATAACAGTGCAGGATGAATCTTGTTTACTAAAGGAGACTTCTGAGGACTGGCAATGAGCTTGACATAGGTTATGGAGAACTTCTGCCATACCAAAGAACAAATTGACAGGCAAAACTCCTACACTAAGAGATGATTCCTGCCCAGGAATTTGTTAATGCACCATCAAAAGCCATGGCTGACTTCACCCACAAACAGAAAGCTAAGACTGACATGCTAAATGCTCATCTTTTGGCCATGGGCTTCCTTGGATGGTGATTCCTTCTACTTTCCCCCAAAACTTTATTGTTGTGGATTGTGAAGAGAGCATCTCACAGGAGCTAGATTCAGCCTTGGAACTGGTGATACAATGAAGCTCACTCAAGAGCTTCTCTAGGTGCACAAGAGATGGATAAAACCACCCACTTTCACAATAAAGAACTGTTCTACCTGAAACTAAGTGGAAAGTCAGAAGCAGTGCAAATTTTAACAGTAATTCTTGGTTAAGTAATTAAGACATTGAAAACAATTTTAATAGTGTCCTAAACCTGATTAGCAGATAGAGCCACAGATCTGTAACAGAAGGCAACCAAATGCCCCAGTTCAGAAAGAGAATTATTTTTTCTCCCACCATGAGGTTCTCATTGGCAGAAAAGAAAATTGAGTAAATATTTTCTCTCTAATAAAGAGCTTTTATACATTATTCTTCAGTCTGTCCCACACAACCATTAACACATTGATCTATTTTTCTGTCTATCAATCTATTTTTCCTTTTGCGTATCCTACTCATCATCCCCAAATGTGAACACAATGCTCTGGTGTATGCGCCAGAGAGCAAAACGAACTCAGTCTTTGCACTCAAAATGCCCAGCTTTGCTTAAATGTTCAATATTATCCAGTAACAGGCAATACGTGACTTAAGGACATTCAAACTAGGAAAGAGATGTAAATAGTTGGTGCTTATAATACTGGCCACAAAAAATTAAATTTGTGGAGCCCTAGCAGCACGGACACCTGGATGGTATTATTGGTAGAGTATTGCCAGTGCTCTAGTCAGAAACAGACGGACACTGCAAACAGCACACATCACTGAAAATGGGACAAAATTTTGCTGGAGGCAACAGTTGTTACTGCTGGAGATTACTGATGAAAGCTTCTCCCAGGTTGTCTCCTCACTTCTCAGAACATTGTCAACAAACATAGGGCTGTGCCAGGGGACCTACTTGCTCTCTGGGCTCCTCGTTCAGCACACAAGGCAAACGGACCTCAAGGATACATGCCAGTTCTAGCACCAATATTTTAGAAACACAGAAGCCATGCTCAGAGAGCTAAAGAGCATAGAGAAATATGCTCCCTACAAGGCTGTCACGGGAACCAGGCATGAACAGTTTGTTCAACAGGGCTAAACTCACTCCTTCCTATCCATCCTAAACAGCTATGAAGATTGGGCTAACCTCCAAGTAAAGCCATTTCACCTGTTCCTGATGGACGTTAATGGAGAACCAAGGATACTGTGGCAGAGCACCATTACAACGCTTTGCTGAACCATTCAGTAACAGCATGATGCCAAAGCAAACTGTGATAAAGAAGTGACTCAAGATAGTCCTACCAGCTGTGCAAAGTACCTCTAACTAAACCCTCTTACATTCTGGTACTTAACACATTTTATACCTTTGTAGCAATTTTTGATATTTGGTCACAATTTCAAATTCACTATGCTCACAACTGTCCCCATGCAACTTCAGAAATAAGAAAATAAAAGTGTTTGTTTGCTGTGATTTTAAGTCGTTCAATTCTGTTAGGAAAATGTTTATATAGCATGCAAATATCCTATGATTAGCTGACCATATAAACTGAAATGCCTACATAACCATTCATTAGCTGCCACTGAATTCTGAAACATATTAAAGCAGTAATTTTTCAGTTTTGTGTGATTTTACCAGTCCCTTTGAAAAGGAAGGTTGGAGGTACTAAAGAAACAGCAGCACTGAATAACAGTGCCTAGTTTTCTGGAGATCTTTTTATTCAAACTTAACATAACTTCTATTGTTCAATAGTATTTCATTTTGATTTGGAAACCTTAGATCTCAATAACTTTACCAGCCTGATAACCAGAAAATAAGCCTACTGACAGTTCCACCAAAAAAGATCCAATTCTTGTTTAAAAAAAAAAAAAAATCTATTATCAACACACTCCTACCCTCACAAACAGTGCTTTAAAATACTGTGTCAAAAGAAAGCAATGCTTAACAGAGGAGAGCTTTAGTTGCCTCATCTTACAAATTTTTATATATAAAATAATACAAAATAAAAATTAAACTGAAATTGCATCTATTTTCAATGAGGAAAAAACCCAAGTTCCCAAAGCCAAAGGGTGTGTATGTGATAACAGATGCCACTTATCCAAGCCTGTTGCTGCCCTTTCATCCACACTGAAAGCTTCTGTGCTGCTTTCCCGAGGTGATGACAGGCCGGACTCGAGTGCTTTGCACTAGTTCCAGGTATATATTTGTGTCCGCTGCTGCTTGCATTTTTACATGACCAGTTTGTACTGTGGTTGCACGGCATCTCTGCGTACAGTCCTCCCACAGTTCTATGTTTATTTTCTGGGTCTTCTGCAAGGTCCCCTGTCTTCACTCTAGAAGTTGGATGGTGTTTATTGCACTGCATTTGGTATTTAACACCTCATTTTCCCAACAGGCTAAGCCAGGCTGCTGGCACAGCCCTTTGTAGCTTCACATTGCTAGCTAACCTCACTCTGCCAGCTGAGAACACATTCCCCAAGTACCAAACTTACAAACATATCTTTTTGTGGCTACCTGGAAAATGTGTTTCAAGCACTTCGATTCCAGCTGTCGCAGCAAGAGTATTCAGCATTCTGCCATCAGGAGTCAGCTCCCCTGGGCAGACCCAAGACCAAATAACTGTATGACAAACTTCCCAAACACCTCAAAAGCAAAAGACACCAAGAGGAGGGGTGGCAATCCATGGGGCTCAACCAAGTTGAGCACCAGATGCACTAGCTTCCACTCCTCCATTCTTCTACTCATGGAGAGAGGAAGAAGAGAGTCCTGTGCAGGGCTTTCACAGCACCGTTGGAGCAGTCCGTGCAGCATGCTGCTCCGCTGCACATGTGAAGGAGCTCCTAACAGAGAACAGGCAACTGCTGCTCACAGAGGTACAACCTGGTGAGGGCTGCTTGCAATATCTGCGGCTGCCTTGAAGAAGTTTGGTCTAGAAGAGATTCTCCTAGAAGATGGCAAGTAAACAGACAGGGTCTCTTGTTCTTTTCAGGCTTCCTTTGCTCCCTAACCCGCTGCTAGTCAAGAGCTAAATATTTCCACGGTGTTTTCTTATGAATTTTACCTGTGCTTGCTTAGCCATATACCCATGCACACAGTAATTTTTCTGACGCATTGTTTTGGATGGATTTTCAATTTTCATGAACTACAATGTAAGAATACTGAAAATTAAATTGAGAATTCATCTTTAAAATACCTATTTCCTTTGTTGGACAGCACTCAAACAACACAAGCCTGTTTTGACCCTTTCAAATATCTTTCCATGAAAGTTTCCTCACAAGGGATTGATGGCTGTTTTGGACAGAGACACTACTGAATATTCAGTGTCAGTGGTGATAAATCAATGACCTTCTCTACTGCACGGTGTATGTTACTAAGATTTGTCCTCTTCACTGTGATAATTCTTAAATAATGTCAAGGCAAAAGAGATGTTTTGTGGCTCATGCTGAAGTCAGTGTCCTTCCATCCCTTACTCTGCTTCGGGGAAACTTCTTTCATACAGAATCAGGAAACCCTTCCACTCGGCTGAAAGGTCACCTTTTTTACATTCAGGTACCTGTCTTTGCTGGGCAGATCACGTTGAAAAAGAAACTGAAAAACCAGGGTAGTAATACGTTTCAGCTCATGCGTCCTGCTCCACCCTGCTGGGTAGTCTCCTTCCTCATCTTGTAGTACAAGTTCCCTTCCAAGGCTAAATCACAAACATAAACTCAACAAACCCTTACCTCCCCATCTTCTCCAGCTGCCTCCAAAATTGGTACAATGCACAGGAAGGGAAATTCTCAGCAGTTACGTGGAACATCAACACCTTTAGTAACTGCAGATAATATCCCCTCTCTGGAGCCCTATATAATTTCTCATCATAGCTGAGAAGAAAGGGAAGACAAAAAAAGCACCAGAGGCAGCAGTTATTACCATTACAGAGGCTGCCTTCAACCGTCCTTGTTTGATCGTTGAGACAGCCATTTACTTTCATTAAGCTGCCAGTAGATCTACCTTCAGTGTTTTTAAGTTATAAAGAACATAAGTGCATAAAAGAGAAAACACTCTGAAGTTCTTTCAGCACTCCTTATTATCTACCCATTTTTAAGACAGGAGGAAATTGCAGTCAAATCAAAAGCTTTTACTGACGTTAAAGGAACTGCAAGTGATCTACGTAAGTCAATAAAATCAGAGCCTGTGTCCCCAAGTTAGCAAGCACAGTGGGTTACCCAGAAAACCAACAAGCTCTTACTACACAAAAGCCACAAAATAACTCATTCTCAATCCCATCACCTCAGAAATTAAAAAAATTAAGGACAGCAGGCACTGTAAAGCCCTGTTAACATCAGTTACATGTTCCCAGGTACTTCACTATCCACAAGCCAGCACATGCATTACTAGTCCATTATTCATTAAAATCACTGTGTGTGGCATAGGTATCAGGATAGAGTATTAATAATTTCCTCCATCATTCTCGACCAGTTGCTGCCACAGGTATTTTCCAGTTGTGAAAAATAGCTATAGAGCCCCACAGAGTTCAACATCATAAGATATCTGTCCCTAGTTGAGCAGGTGTTGTGTGGGTGCAGCTGATCACAAGAGAAAAAGCAAGAAGCATAATCTTACCTTCATCCTTACAAAGGAACACTCTACTATCATCCTGTTCCACCAAATGATGCACTGGATTTTCTGCAACTCCTTGCTGCACAAGGAGGGCTTCACTAGACTCAGCACACAAGACAGGTACAACTCCCCTACATCATGGTTATCAGCTGTATCTCACCAATAATGTTTAAATCATGAAGAAGAAAACAGGTTGCAGGTGCTCTAAGTTTGTAAATTCCTCATCTGTTCCTCAACCCTGATGGCAGGCACTATGTGCACATGAACCTACCCACCACTGAACCAAGTCCTGCAAAGCAGCAGAGCAGTACTCCCTTGTTAGCACATTCTTTAGCTCCTTCTAAGAGCCTAACTTTGGCCATTCATGCTGTCAGTATATCAAATGAATCTGGGAAACTCATTATCTAAAAGTCGATTAGTAATTCAGGTGTATTCTGAGACAGACAACCCAAATGCAAACAGCTTTCATAGTAGCACAGCAAGCCACCACAATAACAAATTAACTGTTGACATGGCAACGTCAGTCTTTTATAAATCTAAAATAACAAGTGTCCAGACACTAAGAGTAACCCAAATCTGCAGTGGGTTTAGGACCACAAGTTGTGTACTCCAGCACAAGAAAACTGGGACAAATTCTTTGCATGGGTCCATGAACGTCTGCTTCCTGACAGGAAGTTTTAGGGCCACACATTGCTGGTTTGTGTCTGCAGAAGGGCATGATCCGAGCACGTGATGACAATTTGCCTGTTCCAGACACATCTGCATAGTGATGGAGACAGAATGACAACCACAAATTCACAAAGTCTTCCAGCTTTCTTTGCTATGCTTTCATATGGTCCTCCTTGTCCAGCACCTATCCTTACCTCAGCAGCTAAAAGCATATTCCAGTGCTCCCTGTAGTGAGATCCCCCTGCCTTGTAGAGCAGTTGGGCTACAGCTGACAAAAACTCCATCAGTACCTAATTATTCTGACTGCTGCTACAAATGCCCACAGCTGAGCTGTATCCTGGACTAATAAAATCAAACGTGGCAGTGGACTGAATTAACTCAGAATTTGAAACAGTAAAGGGAAGACTCAAAATGCATTATAGAGCAGTTCCTAGAAGGGAGGTGAATGACATTTGGTAGTCAGCCAAATATTTCCACAGACCCAACACTATATATGAGTACCCACACGCAGTGTGCAGCTGAAGGTGCTACAGGGTATGGGAGGGCAACCACATTCTGGAAGTTGTCAGAAGAGCACGAGGGATGGGGGGAGAACAGCTTGCCTATCCAAGCACAGAGGGCAGAGAAGTACACACATGTCTTGATGAGTACACATACCAAAACATATAGTGTATCAGAAAGAGCAAAGATCAGCGTTAGATTTTATTGTGGGGTGCAAATATCATGGTAGGACTTTTACACAATGGACTCAGTTATCTAAAGGGCTTAGAGTATATGTACTACATGTATAATTTAATTTTCTACAACTCTAATGAAATAAAGAACATTAAGGGATCTATTAATTCTTTTAAAGTATTCTTCTAAATTGCATAGAGACTTCCTGATATCACTGTTGTAAAATTAGTAACTACTAAATTATAGAATCATATAATAATTTAGGTCAGAAAGGACTTCCGTAGGTCATCAGGTCCAGCCCCTGCTCAGAGCTGAAGCTGATGACCATTTCAGTGATTTCAGAAACTCATCATATAAAAGTTAGCAATGATGCTGTAGAACAGTGCACCCATAGTACGGTTTACTCTGCATAGTTTCCAGTGGTCAGACAGCAAGCTTTAGCAGTGGGAATTCTTGTTTTATGACAGCATCAATCTCCGTCTTATGATTTTCTTCAGTTGCTACTTGGACAATAGACCTTTTCATTATCTTGTTCTTTTGGGGAAGACTCATTTGCACTTTCTGGTTCTGAATCTGATCTAGACATCAGAATTTCCACAAAGTTCCCAGAAGAGTAGCATGGGAAAACTGAGAAACTTCACTTTTACCATGAAGGGTAGGTATTTATATGAAAGCATATATTATATGACATATAATACGTATGTGGGCTGCTTAGTTTTGTCCCTGTGAAGTACAGTCACAAACCATAACAGACTGCTAATTGCAAACAGAAAGGCTTTTTTTTTTTTTCACAAAAAAAAAAAAGGTACAGTACTTCTGAAGCTTATCTGCAAACCCATATTGACCCTAGTACCAGCACAAGTGTAAAACAATAATTTGGGGATTGAACCCACTCCATTCCAAATACTCCTTACTCGTAATGAAAACACGATCTAACAATGAGTACACTATATAAAAGGAGCTTGTTAATGATGTCCAGATTATAATTAAATAGCAGTGCTTAGTGTTCTGCCCTCCCATGGAGATAGTTTATAAGTCATCAGAGAGTATTTAGATCTGATTAGCCTTTCCCTAGTTTGCCCAGACTGACTAAAATATCTTTCACTATTACAGCTGGGTCCCAGCGTCCCAGCTCATAAGCACTGGAGTGTGTGTTAGTTTGTTCATGCGAAATACCAGAGAAGTCAATGGAAAGACTCACGTAAAATAATTAGGTGTGAATATTGAGTGCAGGATTGAGGATCTTAGCTGCAGCCTTCTGTAACTGAGTGCTATATTTTCTTAAGATATAAAATAAATCAAATTTAATTTGATGAATAGAGTTATAATCATAGTGATACACAGTACAGGAGGAAAAGTTTAAAAAATCTGCTGCTTAAAGCTGACACATATATATGAAAAGTGTATGACTCAAAAATTACTTTGTAGATTTTGTAGGATTTTATGGGAAAGCCATATGTGTATTTTATTAAGCTCTTGATTTAAGGAGAATTTATGGTGGGATTCAGTACGTTAATTTCTCCTGAAGTAGTCAGCTGCCTGACAGTAGCACAGCTATAACATATAACAGCATGTCACCTTTTCAGATCTTAGTCAGGATCATTCACCCCTTGAATGATGGCCCCAAAAGAAAACCCAAGTATTTAGGAAGTATTACATAAATTAGTAGGTTGCATTCTTCCCTCTCAGACAACACTAACCCACCGTTAAGCAGTGACAGGGACCACTCCGACATGGAAAAAACTGTCTTCTGAAACAGGAATATGTGGTCACTAAAGATGCCACAACAATTTTTACAAGATTAAAGAGCACCATCCAGGTTGGGTTTCCAGGGTACGTATATTACATGCAGCAAACCGTCCCCGACTCCTTCCACCTCCAGCAAAGGCAGCGCTCTCGGGA
>NW_009610975.1:53943-54195 GCF_000690535.1 Cariama cristata
CAGACACCTGCGGGCTACTCACTAACAAACGTTTCTAGGTAAAGTTTGGTTCCGATTCTGCACCGATTTTAAAATACAGTGGGTTTTTTCTACACTGTTAAATGAGTTACTGAAGCATGTACGGTAAAGAGGGTATACGGGGAGTTTGCTCAGACCCGTGCAGTCCAAAGGAAAGGGAAACATTTCTCCTGCGGCTGAAACACGAGCAGTGAACCACTCCAGCAGGACCCAGCGAGGCAGCATCTGTCCCAG
>NW_009610976.1:0-431 GCF_000690535.1 Cariama cristata
GGGGGGAGGCGGGGGAAAGGACAACAAGCGAAACAACTTCTGCGAATTAAAACCGGGAAGAAAAAGAGAATAGAGAGAGACTCGTTTGTGGGACATCTTGAAAGCTCAGCACCACGCCAGGCATCCGAGTCCCAGTAAAACCCACCACGCTAGTGAATCTCACCACAGTAACAAGAGGAAAGCTGGCTGCGGCCACTGTGCCGAAGTCCTGCACGCGTTAGAGTTGCCTTGGCTTTCTGGCTAAAAGATGATTCCTGCAACAGGACCATGTTGCTGCTGACAAACCGCGGGGTCGTTGGAAGATGCCTTCCTTGAGGATTACATGTGGAGAAAGGCCATCAGTCAAGGGGAGAGCTGGCTGGTGAAACTGTCTGACTTTCCCCCCCACCGGGGAAGTGGCTTTAATGGCTCCCCTTCCCACGAGAAGCAGA
>NW_009610976.1:462-30839 GCF_000690535.1 Cariama cristata
TCCCAGGAGAAGCAGTAGGAAAGATGCCAACGCCTTGCCAAGCATGTCCTCAACTTTCTGGGCTATCATGATCCTGGCTGGTCTCCTAATCGCTTACTGCAGTAAGTACATATTTGTCCTGGTGTTTTTGCTGGGCATAAATCTACACCCTTCCCATCTAGAGGTAATGCTTCTGGCAAAGGCCAAGCTCTGAAGCTGGCAGGCATACGTACTGTGCCTTAGACTTGCCACTTTGAGGCATCTCTCCCACTCCCCCATGGTAAAGCAGGTAGACCAACGCTTTAATACTGCTGCTTCTTGGGAGCATGAGATGTCCTTAGGTTGTAGATGTGACATTTCCAATCCAAACAGAAACATCTACTGGATTTTAGGAACAAACTTTTTAGTGGTAGTAACTGTGATCCACTGATCGCTGATTATTATCAGATGTTACCAGCTTTCTCCCAGAACATTCCCTCCACGTATACATTCTCCTACTCCCTTCCACCTTTCATGAACAGGAGCTGTTTTGCTTATGTTCATGCCTTTAGGAAGCAGGTACTTAGTCAAGTGTCAGATGTCAACATCACTGGGATCATATGTGATTGTCTGACTGTGAAATGGCATTGGAACAAACCCTGGCACTTCCTTAGCGTATCCTCAGCAGTTGAGTAATCCCATGCTATCAGTTGTAGAGCTGCATCACAGGTTATCGGTAGAGTTTTGTATATTCTTTTTCGGGCTTGATAGATTGTCCATTAATCACACTGAGTTGCAGATAAGGTACCTGTAACAATCAAGTGCCTGGACTATTAATACTTTTAAAGGTCTTTATTTTTTCTTGATAGTTTTTTTGCTCTTGGCAAGAGTATTTTTCAAGCAGTTATGTAATATAAATACAGTTAATGCCCATACTTCTGAGGAATGCAAGTTAGTCCGTAGTACCAGGATGGGAATCTTTCAAAGAGAATAGAAAAAGCAGTTTCTATGCAGTAACAAAAAAATATGTAATTTATCAGGACGGACCCGAACAACTTTGCCAAAATGAATCTACACTGTATTTTCTCAACCTGAGCTGAATGTGGTCTGTAATTTATCCATAGTGCATATTCTTTTCATTAGCTGTAGCATAAAAGACTTTGCACTAGGCTTGTCTTGTTGAGCTGTACTAGGTGTAGATTATGATCAATATGAAATAGATTCTGGTTTTCAGGAGCATGCCTCTGCATTTCTTAACCCTCTATTCCATTCCCTCCAACTATATTATATTCTCCATTTTTCTGTGGTTTTTTTTTTTTTCTGAAACAAGATTATAATTGGCTAAGAGAACATTTAATTCACTTTTTTTGCATGTTATAGGGACTCTTCGTACTGACAACAGTGAAAGAGGCTTACTCCTAAAAGAATACCATATTTTGTAATTATTTTTTGTAATTTAACACATTTTGCATTACACTTCTCATAACAAATCATATCAAACAGGCCACACTTTGAAATAATTTCATTTTGTACATAATGCCATATTCAATGTGCTAATATAGAGAGGATACTAAACAAAATACTGAGATTTAGAAGAATTTATGTGCATACTGGGTGATAAGTGACTCAATAAATGCGTATTACAGGATGAATAGTTCAAGTGTAAAGGGAATTCAGCTGGATATTAGTAATAGGAAATACTTTATTAAGTTTGTGCTAGAAATGTCCGGAGCATCCTAGGCTTTTTATGAGAAGATACGAGTTCTTCTATGCAAGTATATTCTATCAGCATAGCCTCAGACAGAGTTAACTGTAAAGTGACACCTTAAAAATTTATATTCAACAGTGAGAGGTTTGACAGTGTTCTGTTCTAAGGAATGAAGTTATCTATTTGAATTGTTATATGTTGTTCATTATTTATTTTTTGCTTTGTTTACTGTTGCTGAACAATGCAGATGTTAGCTGGTAATATGAAGGCAATTTCTGGTGTGCTTAAATGATCAGTTTCTAATTAATTCTCTCAGCTAGTGTAGATGGTGTTCCTCAAACATGTAGTATGCCTTTCATTCCATATAGCGCTGAAAAGCACCATGCAGCTTAAAATATGCAGTGTCAAAACACTCCACCATTTATGTAATGTTTCACTGATTTGACAACTGTGATTCCAAATGTTAATGAAGCACCATGAACATTTTCTTTAGCGGTCCTATTTGAAAAATTGCAAAAAACGTTTTTGCTCTCTGGAAAGGGTGGAGATGTTTAAAAATCAAGAAAAAAAAATGTGAAGCTATTTCAGGGTAAAGTAGTTCTGCAAATGTGATGAATTCTTTTAGAAATCATCTACAGTTTATGCAGTCTTTTTTTTCATCTGATGCCTGATTTTTTGAAGAAAACATAACTGGGGGCAGGGGGGGTATGACTTAGTTACCTTTTAAGAATAACAACCTTGCTGTATTTCTTAGGATGTAAAAGAACTTGACAAGGTAAGGTGTTCTGTATTTTTCCATACACCTTATATTCAGATATATAGAAGTATACCAACTTAAATCTCTGATATCAAGCAGACTTCTGTAAAAAACGATAAAGGTGAATATATTATTATAGTATCTGATTATCTTACTGTATCATTTTACTATATTTACATCAAACCCTACAGCTCCAAAAAAAAAAGAGAACTTTTCCTTTTTTTTTTATAGCACTATAAATAAAACTTTTGATCTACCTTGCTTATTTTCATTTTTAATCTGTTACTCTGACAAAGCTTACTCCTGAATCGATTGTATGAATGCTGCTTCCCCTTCCCCTAATTACTTTGTGAATCTTTGTTTCTGGCAATGTATTTGTTGTACAATAGTCATCCCTATTACTGGGAGCAACCAGTAAACACCATACTCTGAGTTCCACTTGACAGATAGGCGTATTTATAAAGTATATCCTGGATGTATATGTACAGTCCATTAGACTTTCATTTATACTTTAATTTCTGAAGCCCAATTATGTTCTCTTTGACATGGTAAAATGACAAACTGATCATTTTTTCTTTCTTAAATGTTTAGATATACCTAGGGATAGTGGCTCCATCCTATGGTGGAAGAGAAACCTGCATCAAATCAATTAGTTTAGTTGCTATAGTGATAAATATAATGTAATATTCTCCAACTAAAAAAAAATGGTCTGACTCAGTAGGTTCTCAACAGGGGAAGGCAAAAATGAAGTAGTGGAAATAGGCTGTTTATGGTCCTTGGTGTGACCACCAAGGAGTTCGTTTACTTAACAGAAGCATCAGTAAATGTAAAAACAGTCTGAGAAGGCTGTCCTGGCAGAGGGTGACCACCTTCAATGGCATTTCAGAATTAGAGGAGTTGAGACATTTTTGGATCCCAGGCATGCATTCTGCATCCTTGTTTAATGAACAGTAGTAGACCAGAGAGAAGTACCTACAAATAATTCTTTAAGTTACTGTTTTTATGTTGTAAAGGAACATTGAAATGTTTTTTTCTCCTTCATAACTGGGATTTGCATTTTTCCATGTTAGAAACTTTGGTCAAATTGAGGAAATTTTCTGCTACATCAGGAATCTAAATAACATGGGTTTGAATCAGAATTTTTTTTAGTGCATCTATTCCCTTGGCTTTGCTGTAAGTAGTGAGGTGCTTTTTTATGTAAATTGTGACACTTTAAACAACATATGATTCAGCTTTAGCAAAGTTGTGGCTGTTACAAGCTTCTGGCATTCCTTATTTTATACTGTTTTGTAAGCATAAGGAATAGAACATGAGACTCCTGTGGTGTTAGAGCTTTTGCTGTTCTATTAAGGTAATACTTCTAAAGGCAAATGAATGCGTTTTTTGAAAGGAATCACCAAAACTGAATGATACTTGAAAAGTTCACCTTGTTCTAAATATTGCGTATAGAAGAGAGCAATATGAAGCCCGGTATATATGCTGACTAAATGATGATAGTACTAGGAAAAAAGAATCTAAAACTCCAAAATGCAAAATATTTCCTGTAACTCTACAGTTCTGCATTGTAAGTGCAAGTTCTTTTACAGTAATTAGAAATGAAAAGAGGAAATGTTCTCCTAATTCATTATTTCTTTTGCTTGCAGAATACAAAATAAGAATGTTGTAATGAAATACTCGTAGATTATATTAAATGCTTGATTCTGCAGCCTACTGTTTAAACCTGTGGAATTTGTTGAGCGGAAAAATCAAGCCCTTAGCATAACTAAAAAAAGTGCCTTAAAGATTTCGTGTGGTACCATGCAAAATGCAGATAATTCCCATGAAAAATATTATATTGACCTGACCTTAAGTTAAAGATCCTGTTGTTACACATTGGGTGGACATTGGTCATTTGAGAAATACCTTTTCATCATCCTGTTCTGAAACTGTTTTCTGTCTAGAAGACATAGGCTACTATGGTCTCTAGGTCTTACTGTTCCCTTATGCTATTTGAGACTGCCAGCAGCAGGGATGGCAGTTACGTGTGATGGTCACCTGGACACCTCTCCAACAGGAACTACTGTATCATCATGCTTAGGCTACTGAACAGCTGGTAGATGATAGAAATGGTCGCTGCTGATTTATGCTGGATGCAAACAAGTCACCTCCGAATGAAGGCCTACAGTTTCTGTTACTGATCCTGTATCATTCAGATCACTTTCTCTGTTTTTTAGAAATGAAAGACAGATTTTTATTTTTTTTTTTAATCTATTCAACTGATCTGTAATTTTATTATATTTTCTGCAGGAATTACTGTGTTTGTGTTTTTCCCAAACTCTGTACACAGAATAAATGTCATATATAGAGCAACTGTCATTAGTCAAACTTTTTTCAGTCTAGTTTGTGTATAGAAATGAAAAATGCTTTTATGACATTAAATAAGAAAAGCAAGATATTAAAATTTTGTTTCTTTATATAACATCCCAGCTGCTTTTAAGAAGGTTCATTTTTTGAATAAAAAGCAGTGCTTTGAACTTAATGGTCTCTACAACATACTACCTGTCAATGTGAGTACCAAACTGACATTGAGATTGTCTCATCAGTTGTGTTGTAGTCTGTCCAGATGATGTATTACATAGGAGTCATTGGCATTAACATAAGAAATGTCTTCTTACTGCTTTTAATGTTGAATTCAATCTTTTAAGTTAGCACCATTTACAATTTCTCAAATGTATTTGTATTCTGGTAACTCTAACTTCCATTGCAAGTATAACCACTGATATAGATGGATATAATGGGAAACAGGTAGGAAGGGGGAACTGGAAAGAAATGGATATTTACAATTAAATATGTGGCAGAGGAGTATTCCATGTCTTTCAGCAGGGTTGACAGGAGAGAAATTGAGACCTCTTTGACTTGCTTTTTTTCCCCTTTGTTTATGCAATGTACTGTATAGTTCTTACCATATACTATGAAAACAATATTGACAGCATGGAGTAGAGCCACTGCTCTGGCAAAGTGTGTAAACATGGGCTAGATTGTATCGTCTTTTACTGTGGTCCCATTAATCTTTCACTCTCTACTTAGTGACTTCATTGAAGAAGTAGTACTAAGTCCTTCACTGAGATTAGCTTTATAAGTGGGTATTTTCCCACTCATTCTTCTCTGCTAGAAGCTGGGCATATGAAATCTCTCAGTTTTTAGACGTAATTTAGTGCTTTCTTAGTGAGTGCTCTAACCATAAGGCTGTTATGTGAAAAAAAACCCCGCATCACCAGCTAGTCCAGCATCTGGCATGCCAAATAAAGTTTATTAGAGGTATGCCTTGAATGTTGTCAGTAACTCAAAAATGCACTTGGATACTGAACTATGTACAGAGGTGTCAAATACATGGGCAAGTCTAGATAGCATTGATTAACCACAGCCTTCCTGCCCTGTATCTTCTTTGTTGCTAAATTGAAACCAGAATGTTTTCATGCTTAGGATCATATTTGACCAGGTGTGTTGTTCCACTGTTGGGCTGGGGATTTGTTTAGTTTTTTTTTCTCTGTTTAAAGGGAAGTTACACTGTTTTTTGCACAGATGGCTGGCAAAATTGCTTATTGTGGATGTTTTGGGAAGTCATCTGTTCATGGATATGCTTTTATGTTAGCCCTGCAAATAGGAAAATGTTATACAGTGACTATTTGAAAATATATGAACCTTATTTAGGCTATGTTTTTCAATATCTTTGGTGTAGAGGTTTATTTCAAAGATTTTGTGCATGTTTTTCAATAAATGGCCTTAGGCTACAGTGCAGGAATCACAAGTATAATGGTAGAGAGTTTTGCGTTCATGTTACGATCTATTAATCTACTAAAGACTTTGTGGCCTGTATCTTATTTCATGTCTGGGCGGACTGCTTCTTTGGACACCTTTCTTCAAACACGTGTTTGCTCTGAGATAACAGGAAAGTATCTCATCTAACTCTGGGGTGAGGAGCATAACTGACTATTTTTCAAAGGAGTCACTGTGCAACAGCTCCCTTGGTTCTTTCCTGAGTAACAGCTAGTTACTTGGTATCATCCCCCATTTTGCATTTCCTAGCACTTCTTTCAAGTGCCTGTGGCCTGGTACAGCAATAAAGAAGTTACTTCTATAGAATGAAATGTGAGGGTTTTGTTGTTTTTTTTTTTTTCATTTTTTTTGTTTTCCCAAACAATATGCTGCTGTTGGAGAAAACATGGACTATATCTAGAGAGACCTCTAGCTACTGTTTTTCCTGTGATTACAGTTCCCTTCAAGGCTGTAGGTTGGTATAACACATTTTTAGTTTTGATGTTCTCTGCCTGATTCTCTTGCAGCCCGAGTTAACACATGCTTTCGTCTGACCCTTGTATTTAAGAGCCCTACACCAAAGGCATCTCCTGCTCTTCCAACGGCGGAGTGTTTTAACAGGGCAGGATCTTATAATACTTTTAGAATCACATACGTGGCAAAATAAAGCTACCTTCTGTCTTTGCCTGTACTGACAGTAGCAATTTGAGCTATGACCCCATTGTTCAGTTTGGTGTTTTGAAGGTCCAGAACTGGGACTGTTTCTGGTTTTGTTTTGTGTGGAGGTTAATTCCAGAACATTGTTAACAGATGTTCTCTGTTTGTATTTTCTGTACCAAAAACTGAATAAAAGCCCAGAGCAGAATGCCTAAGAGATTGCTAACGTTTCAAATTGCAAATTATGTTAGTTGGACTGATTCATGATTTTTCATCCATTGTAGAGAAGAATTGTAGTGACCAACTGTACTCAAGGACAGCAGTAGAACCTGCTGGTTCCGTTAGCTGACAAAGCTGCATGATCTGAGAGAAAGGTCCTTAATTTTTACAGAAACGAGAAATTACTACATATGAAAGAGAGATTCTGGTTTTTCAAGTCTACTGTAAAGTAAAAGGGAATTCTTATTGTGTTCTTGTTAATCATAGTTTAATTTATGATGGCTTTTACCTTTGCTCTTAGAGCTCTTTTTGTTTTTCTTTTCTAATTATGTTAGAACTCTGATCTTGACAAATGTGTTCCAAGAGATGCTATGTTGACAATATGAGGTACTGTTAACCTCAAATGCCTGTATCACTTTCAATACTCTCAGATGTCAGTATCTCTTTTAGTGGAATATTTAATTTTTCTATTGAATTACACCAGTGCAAAGTTTGGCAGAACAGCTTAACTAGAAGATAAAGTGGGTTTAAACTAAGCTCTTGCATTTTTCAGTAAACGGTTCAATTGCAAGCAGAAATGTTGAAATGCTGTGGGAACAGTGACTTCTGGCACTTCTGGCAGATCCAGAGGAGGCCCACAAAACTGATTGGGGGTGGGAACACCTCTGCTGTGAAGAAAGGCTGGGGTGGTTCAGCCTGGAGAAGAGAAGGCTCTGGGGCGACCTTATTGGGGCCTTTCAATATGTGAAGGGGGCTTATAAGAAAAATATGAAGAGGTGTTTTACCAAGGCCTGTAGTGACAGGACAAGAGGCAATAGCTTTAAACTGGAAGAGGGTAGATTTAGATTAGAAATAAGGAAGAAATTCTTCACTATGAGGGTGGTGAGGCACTGGAAGAGGTTGCCCAGAGAAGCTGTGGATGCCCCATCCCTGGAAGTGTTCAAGACCAGGGTGGATGGGGCTTTGAGCAACCAGGTCTAGTGGAAGGTGTCCCTATCTGTGGCTAGGGGTTGTAACTAGATGATCTTTAAAGGTCTCTTCCAATCCAAACCAACCTATGACTTTTGTTCTCTTGCTTTAAATTAAACTAAATACAAGTGTAACAGATATTGTGAGAGGTTACCTGTTATTGGTATTCTCTGGTGTTACTGAAAGGGTTCACCAGTTTCTCTTCTTTTTTTAACTAAAATAGACTTTATATATAGTTATATCTTGGATAAACAGTTTTATTCTGTGCAACCTAAAAAAAATGTGACTTTTTCTATTATTTTTTGTACAGTGAACGAATTCCAAAGTAGGTCTGTATATAGGCTTGAACCATAAAAATATAAAATTATTTTCTGAATTGAACTAATGTAATAATCTAAGTTAATCTTCAAGATCATTTTATTGAAAAAATACAGAAAGGTGTTCCAGAGCTTTTTCAGTATACACTGTCAGTAGTGTTTTATTGAACATTTTAAGATGAGAGTATATATGTGTTTGTGTATGTATGTGCTCAGTAAAAAACGCATCAATATTTAAAAGAAAACTGAGAGACTTTAAAAATTGTTCTCCCTGAATGTTACTTAAAGGTAGTAATTTCCCTGAAACTAGCTGCTCTAAGGCATTTGACCTAATGTGTCTTTGTATATCCTAATATCTGAAATAATGATCCTTTTAAGATGCCATTTTAAAGAATTTTCACAGATGTTTTCCTTTTAAGTTATCAGCTCCAACTAGAAAAAAACAAACATTTATGTTCTGGAAATCAGATCCTGATACGTTAAAAGAAATGGCTGACAAATAGTTTCAATTCCATCTGAACAGGACTGGTCTTTCCTTACTTTATATTTCTGCAGTATAGTCATCTGTATTTACCATAATCTCCTTTTAAAGTCAATGGAAACATAGACACTTTTGCAGTGCAGTTCATGTGACCTGTTTTAGATACATGATGTGGTTTGAGGTAAATTGTGCTGCAGAAGTGCTTGTCTTTGTTGACTATAAAGCAGATTAGACAACTTGCTAAGATTTTAACATACATGTTATCACATTAATCCAGTCCTTCATTACAGCATCTTTAGAATGTTGCTTATTTTATTTTCAAGGCCCACGCTAAATATTTAAATGTTTAATGCCAAGTAACTGGTTCAGTATTTCTGTAGGGAGGAAAAACTGTAGGAAAATAGGCTTGTGAAACAGATTAATTAAGATTGTAGGCCAAGATACTGAACTACTGCAGCAAAGGATTTGTACAAATTGAGGGATGTAGTTGGCATAAATTACTGGGATCTTCTGAAGACATCTTTGCAAACAGCTTGTATCCTGAACATTTTTTGCATTATGTTTTGTCTTACTGTGAATTCCCCAGTTTCACTGCCAGTATCTTCACACTCTGGACAACTCTAAAAATACTGTCTTTCCTCAAAAAGTTGGAAACTAGGTGAATTTTAGATGAATGTACCAAAGGTTATCAGCTTTACCATTCTTTTGTTCAATTTTTAAGCCTCTTCCATACAAAACAATACTAAACACATTTGCACCATGCAACCTTTTATAGTGTGATTAAAACATTTGAATCAGCTACTGATTTAGGTAAGAAAAAGTTTAAAGGTGAACAATGTGTACATATATATAAGAAGCTGCAGGGGTGAAGAAGGCTAGGAATGCTTGTCTTGCTTATAAAAGCAGATACAAATTGCACTGAGAATTAATGTGCCACCCCCTCAACTACTCCCATCTTTCCTTCTCCCTCATCTGGAAAATAAAAGCTATGTATGAAAAAAGTTTATGTTATGTGGTTATTTTTGGTAGGATACTGGGCTTTATGACCCGAGAGGTTCCTCCAATTCTACATTCTTCAGTGTAAGTGCTATTTTTACAGTCCTTTTCATCTGGAGAGATTTGTTGCCTTCTATACCTCATTCTTTTGTCAATATGTTTTTGTTCAAGGAATATATTGCTGCTTTTCACCTTTTTCCATGGTATATAGCTTCATGGACATTCTTTGTCTAACAACTGACCAAATCTGGTTGTGTTGCCTGTATAACTAGAGATCTCTACCTTAATGCTGCCTATAAATGTAAATATTTTCTAATATAATCTTCTTTAGAATGCCTTACCGAAGAGACGTTTTAACAGTTTATGGTGTTATATGGGCTCGCTTTCCCATGCTTTTGCAGAGTTCTGTAAAGTGCTACTGTGAACTGTTAGGGTGGTAAGTTGCATGGACTGCCACTTGTAATTACGATAAATGGATTTGAGGTATTTCAAATACAATTCCAAGGAATTAGTTTAAAACAATTTGTAATACTTGAGCTGGTGGCATTTCAAAAGCGATTCCTATAAAACAGCTTAATGCTTATCTTTTTCCATTTTGGCATTTGATGACAATGTAGGTAAACCAGTATTTTCTTTGTCACAAATATTACATTGACTTCATAAGACAGATATCATATTGAGCACATGTAATACTAAGAACTATTGTCTAATGTTTTTTCAGATAATTCATCTCTATATAGAAGAAAGTGATGTCCTTTAGAATCCTCAATTTCACAAAGCAAAAGTAATCTTTTTCTCTTGATATTTTAATGTAAGAACAGATGCAAAGTAGAATGAAGCACCTACCTATCTCATTTTTTTAGTTAATTCTCTGAAATTTATAGTTGTTTTTTTTTTTTCCTCCATCAAAGACCAAATTTGCAGAACTCAAGAAAACATTTCCTACAGTACCTTATTAGAGCACATTCCCAATGTATTTCACTGGCTTTCCTTTCACTGCTTGTAATAACTGATGTCCATTTCCTTCCTGAGAGCTTCTTTTAGCATTTAGTGCTCTGTGTTGGCGTAGAGGACCAATATTAGTTTCCTATATTTTTCAGTTTTGCTTTCTTAGTTTTCTTATCTAAGGTCAGGTGAATTGGCCCTACTATTTGTCTTGCCATTTTCTGACATGCTTTTCTGTTACTAGGTCTGACAAGTATAGCTATGTGAATTACGGTTTGCCAGTGACTTCTCAGAAAAATTAACTTGATATATGTGTAGAGACTTTTTCTCCCAACTGCTAGATCTGCAGACATTTGAGAATTGCATTTGGTTGTTTTTCTTCCACATGCATCAGGTTCTCTGAGCCCAATTATAACCTCTGTGATACGGCACACTGTAGGCTTGCATGTATGTGCCTTTTTAGAACTTAGTAAACTGACAGTGCACAGAAAATATGATACATCTAAAATTAGAGTTTAATTTTTCTTCTGTCATTCTAAATTATTTAAAAATTATATTAAAGCAACAGATATGACTACTCACAGAGGGCTAGAACTGAACTGTTGAGAAAAAATATACTTTTCATTTCAGTGCATGTAATTTGAACAACTGTTTTAAGTTGCCAAAATGCTGGCGAGCCCTGGTAGATCTGATGAATATATGTCATTTGTCATGACAAGGGTGTCTAAATTTCAGATGCATGTTAATATTACTAAGGTCGTGTGTGTTTTGTGTGACAAAGGACACCTATGTTTTGACTGGATAATACACATTTTTCCAGTTGTGGAACAGGAACAGCTCTCGTAAAAGTGGGTCACAGGAAGCTAGAACTTAAAATCATAGAATCCTTGCGGTTGGAAGGGACCTCAAAGATCATCAAGTCCAACTGTATACCCAACTCCACCATGCCCGCTAAAGCCACTAAACCATGTCTTGAAGCGCCACATCTAAACGTTTTTTGAACACCTCCAGGGATGGTGACTCCACCACCTCCCTGGGGAGCCCATTCCAATGCCTAATGATTCTGACAGTGAAGAAATTCTTCCTCATATCCAACCTGAACCTCCCTTGGTGCAACTTGGGGCTGTTTCCTCTTGTCATATTGCTAGTTACCAGGGAGAAGAGACCGAACCCCACCTCGCTACACCCTCCTTTCAGGTAGTTGTAGAGGCCAATAAGGTCTCCCCTCAGCCTCCTTTTCTCCAGGCTAAACAGCATCTGCCAAACTAGACTTAAACCAGAGCTAGTTGGTTTTGGCCTTTGTTTGAAGGGGATGGTCACATAAAGCATATGGAATGAAAATTTCAGAGCTCTTCTGTGAAGTCAGAGAGAAGTGTTTTTAAAGTATGCTTTTGACCAATTTCATGTTCTTATTTTGCTTTCTGGTTTACTCTTCTCAGTGTGTATTTCTATAAATGCATATATTTATTCTCAGAGTGTATCACTGCAACTGAACTTAACTCATCAAAATGTAACCTTTTTTTCCCACATCTCTAAATTTACTGATTTTTTTTTTTTTCCCTGAAGAGCAGAGAGAGGGCCATGAGTTTGTGTGGGGTTTTTTTGTTGGTTTGGTTTGGTTTTGTTTTTTTAAATTAGAAGGTAATATGGCAACCTCAGGTGAAAATAAAAGTACATTTAAAGAAATAGTAGAGGATGTAAAATTTTGAATTCTACTTACTGTCATGTTGAGAATTGGAAGTTGGATTTGAACTTTGATTTGCAGACTTCAACAACATTCCTTTAAAAGTCAACAGAAAGCCTTTCAAATCAGGTACAACTATGACAGGCAACTGTTGGAGAAAATTCTGTCCTTAAAAAGTGAAAGCTTGTGAATTCACACTGAGACCTGTTTGTGTGTTGATTGCTTTTCCACTCACCTACATCCCAGGATTGATTGATGTATAAACAGAGGGATACACATAAGACCATGTGATACTCTGGATCATCCATTTTAGTTTTACTTCATTGGAAATAAGTGTATCATATTGGTTAATTTATATCTTGTCTGGAATTTTTGAGATGAGTAATTTTGTTTATTTAGGAGTGATTTGATCAGTAAATAAATGTAGTATTTTTTCTTCTGTGGGTCTTTCCTTCAGAATTATATAAAACCACTTAAATGTTCAAATATTGATGATAGGAGTTCTTTCTAGGACTGTAATATAAATAGCTTTATTGGTTTATAGATATGTCTATGGCTGCAAATCTTTTAAAGAAAGCTGCGTTGGGTTGAGTGTTTGCTTTCAGGTAGTGGATTCTGTGTCCAGCCTTCTCTCTTTTCCACAGGCACTGGAGTCTGAAACCTTAGTGCTAGTCAGGAAGCTGTACCTGCTGAAAGTGAGAGCGTCCGTTTCTGACCCTTAATGCAAGAACTGCCCTAGTGGAGGCATTAAAGCTGTTACAATCTATCAAAATATTAGTTCCCAACGTTGGTAATATTTTAGCTGAGAGGCAGGAAAATCATGATCTTACAGGATGTGTATTGGCTAACTCATTCAGTTGCTGTGCCTACTAACATGAATCTTGGCCAGGAGGTTCACCCCCTGTGGCAATGCTTAGCTCTATAAAATACAATAGTGATAACCATAAAAATGTATTTTTTTTTTTCACATTGAAAGTAGCTGTTCTTGGGTATTTACTTGGGCAGGAAAAAAGTTGCTTGATACATTTAAAACCTACATGTATCAACTGTTGATATTATTCCAGGAAAATGACCATAATGTTTATTTCCTGAGAACAAGGAATTTGAGCAGGTTTAAACACACAAGATGAGGAATGATTTATTGTCTGTAAACAGTTGAAAATCCTTTTAAATCAATTGCAGATAATGAAAGAGAAGTAATGGTGAAAAGAGAAGGCATTCTTTCTTTTTTTTTTTTTTTTCCCCCTGAACTTGGATTTAAGATGACTAATGTTGAAACAACACATTGGAAATTTGCATGAGTGTCTGAGCCAGTGAAGCTAACAAAGGAAGAAGAGCTTCCACGTGTGAAATTCATGCAAATGCTATCACTCTCTACCAAACTCTTGGCGTTTCTTACTTCTAATGAAATTAAGTATCCAGCTTTTTTTGAAACCAGCTAGATTTCTAAAGATAATTTTGAGGTATTGCTTAAAACGTGCTTCAGTTTTCTGTTCAATTCAGTGTGCTATAACATTTGAAAACTCTTTTGTCTATACATAGAACTTCTACAAATACTGGAAATAAGTACCATTTGTTCCTGCAATCTTTTTCAGATAGTGATTCTATCTGTACTGATTAGAATACTTGTATACACAGCATAAACTTCATTTTATAGTAGATTTTTTTTCTCTGGTCTGACTAGTTTCTATACAAATAAATAAGCAGATTTAAGTAAGATGAATCTCAGTTTTCCATGAAGAATGTTGATCTTACAGTAGCAATGTATTTCTAAACATAAATGCATTTTCTTTATATGTTTTCAGTAACATTGAAAAGGAGTAGTTGTGGCATGTTTTTTTGCAGGCATAATGCATCTGTTATTTTTGCCTTTGATAAAAGATTTATTACCTCAAGGAACTTAAATATTATTTTTTAAGGAGAAGGGAGTAAAAATCTGTGAAACAAATTCTTGTGAGCAGCAAATTTGACTGGTAGATGAATCAGGCAACAGAAACTAGTCTTTTTGACACTTCAAGTATGAGGTACAGACTCTAATTTTGGAAGCTCAAAAACAAGTGTCAAGGAGTTTTATGGGCCCCATTACCCTTCAGGTTCATAAAACACTGCCAACAAGCATGTCCCTCTCTCTTTTGTAGAATAAATATCTCAATTAATTTATAGAAGTCTTTCCATTTTGTGTGTAAAAGAAGAAAACGAGGGTAAATTAATCTGAATGCATTTGGTTTGTGTTTTATTCCATTAATCTTGTGGAAATTAGTATCACAATGATGCTAATACCATCATAAAATTTTTGTTTCTTACACTTCATCGTCAAGAATGACAAACAGAGTTGTTTTATTGGAATGGTGATGCCATTAGAAGTTACTTTCACAGACCAGTGTAGGCCTTTGAAAGTTTGAGCTGGACTTTGTACACATTTTTATTGCTTAGTGGATGTTTTCTATTGTTGAGCATGGGTTTTTGAATTTTGTCTTGTTTAGAGCTTTATTTCCACATAAAATCACAGTTCCCTCTTCCTTCCATACATGCAATACAATTTGGAGATATGAGCGACCATTTCACCAGGACCAACCCGTGCCTGAAAAGCAAGGAAGTTCCAGGAAGTCTTAGACAAAAGCCAGGGGATATTTTTGCTGCCATGACTGTCTGAGCTGTGAGGAAGAAAAGACTTCTTTGAAGATGTGACCTGACTTAGTGGCACAAAGAGAAACATATTTGTAAAGGGAGCACTTCTAGAGAAAGTTTGGGTTTTGGAGCACTTCTGTCAAGCTTCCAGCATTATTGTGGCCTTCCTGGATTTGGTTATTACCGCCTTCTCTTTAAACAGGAGCTTTGTACAGAGTTTAGTATGTTCACACTTGGCACGAGATAGAGTTGAATGCTGTGTGTGCATTCTGCTGTTCTCACTCTAGATCTGGATCCTGATGAGAAGTGCATAGGAGGAGTGTGATCATTCTGAGTCTGAAGATGGTAGAGAAAAGGAATGCCTGTACCATCTTGCGTTCATGGTCCGAGAAAAGTGACCCAGGTCATTTCAGGCTATTACTGTTTGCCCTCTGCAGCTGTCTTTGGGATGAAAGGAGGAGTATTTGGAGATCTGCTATACCAAAGCTGCCAAGTCTGTTAGAATTGATGTGACTGTCTTCTCCCTATAATGCAGAGGTCAGACAGCAGAGCCACAGGTGCTGTCTCAGACCGATGGCCTGGTCAGAAGCCCAGCTGACAAGTGGTGTCAGACAGGAGGGTTTTTTACTACTTTATTGAACACCTTGCTTAGAAAAAGGTGATCATGTTCTGGCCAGCAGCTGGGAACATGTCCAGCAGTGGTGTGTCAGACTGTTGCGTGGTTTAGTACTTTTAACACCTGGTCAGCAGTCATAATCAAACGAACAGTTTTTCTGAGCTAAATAAATGCGATGTACACTTCTGTACGTGCACATTAGAACTCAAGATCAAGGTCTTGTAGCTGCATTTACAGAAAAACAATTAGTTCACTAGTTAGAAAATATTGTGTCAGATTGTCTACAGGAAAATCATTGGTTTGACCCTTTTTCTAAAGAACAGTGCACTTATTAAAATGGTAGAAACGCTATTGATATTTTCTTTCACTTGATTGATTATGAGCAGAAAGAATAGGGTAAGGCTTAATATTCACTGAATCCCAGTGCATCTTTTGTTCCTCAAGTATGTATTTCTCCACTTAGAAAAATTACAGCAAAAAGCGTAATAATTTGCATCTCTTGTTTCGTGGATGAAGTTCTTAGAATTTGCAATAAAAGAGGGAAAATGACAGAAAGGGACTAAGTGGTTATTTTCTGTTTATATTTCAAGGCTCTCCTTTGCAACAGCTTCCTGATACGTTTAGGTAGCCACTGTAGTGTGTGACTGGAGAATTTATTTTAAGCTGGAATAGTGTATTCTTGGCTACGGATATGTATGAACAGGCTAACAGTTGATATTTGTAATTCATTTTCACATTGATAATTATTTAAAAATCTTCTGAATCTTATTACATTTCATTTCAATGCTTTGCTGGTAATTTTCTAACAACCTGCTGGCAACAGTGATTATTCGCAAAGTTGAAGCCATTTTTCACTAAAAATTATATGATTTTTTAAACAGCTACTTCTCCTCCTGCTTTCCAGATAGTAAAGTTAGGAGTGCAGCTGTTTCCTACTAAATGAAAAGCATTAATCATTTTCTTTCACCTATAAAATCAAATAGCTGTTGCAGTAGTCTCTGTATGTAGAATTTGTCATTTAGCTGGTGTCACTGTTCAGAGCAAATGATTCGACTATGGCATCATTTGATACAATATGAGTCTGGGATGTTTTGTATTGCAGTCAAGGGTCTAAATAATATCAAAAAATTTCTTGTATCTAATGCTTCAAGAAGTAAATTCAGTTAGGGTGCACATATCTCATTTAGCTTGCATTTTAAATTCCTACTGATATGTCAAAGTATAAGAAAAAATGTATGATATTGAAGACTTAAGTAATACAAAGAGGGTGAAGTACAATATCATGTGTTTATTAATTATCAGTATGAATTTCTGCAGTAAAATGAGAGATTGTCTATCATTGCCCAGGAGTGGAGATCCTTGGCATGTTGGTTAGTTGCAGGATAGCTGTGAATCATTACTGGGATTGTGAAAAAGATCTGTGACCCCAAGGTGAATTAGAAAATAGAGAAGTATTAATGTTGCTATAGACAACATTGTTAAGACTTCATCAGCAAAGCTATTTATAACTTCCTTTATTCAGAAACTCATACTGAACTAGGTGGAAAAGCGGTTGGATGTTCAGAAGAATGGAATATCCACTCCAGAAATTAAGTTTAAAATTTCTTGGCTTGTTTAGTGAAACAAGAACTGAGAGATATAGTAATGTACATCAGGAGAATAAACAACAGAAAAGAAAAAAGAAAAAACAAGGACAATGTTAGCTCACTATTAAGTGGAAGTGGGATTTAATTGATTTAGAAAAAGGATTTTTAATACATACGAGTCTGTGATAGCAAGGTACTGGATTTGATGACTTGAAGAGATCTCTTCCAGACGTTTGTTCATCTAATGATATTGCTGTCCTTAATGTTAGGCATCTGTGAGGTGGTAATCTCTATCTGTTATCTTTTTTCTGTGTTGCCTTTTTTTTTTCTTTTCCAACAACCAGTCTGTTATATCACTCAATTGGTCACTTTTAGTTTAAGCTATTATGTGCCAAAGTTGTGCAGCATCTCATCAGAACTATAGCCTTGAAGATTCCCCCAGCCCTGTGTTTCCCAGACTGTGAGTGTGCCTCTTGTGGACAAGCCAGTAAGGGAGAAGGATTATGAATAAGTTACTTTTAGGGCATATATTATTTGTATTCAAGAAGAGTGGAAAGTGAACAGGCTGCCATTCCCTTGAAGCAGAAGACACATGCTGTAATAGGTTCTAAACCACTGCCAGTACTGATTGCCAGTGATTCATGGTGTGGGTGATCCTATACAGTAGAATAGCCAGCCAGCAACATTTATTAAATGTTCTTGTACTTTGGTATTTTTGTTGACTTGGTACAAATTAGAACAATCTGCAGTATCCAAATAAGAATATTTTACAGTCCTTGAGCCTGTAGTTCTCAATCACTTCAAGTCACTGTGACTTTGAGCTCCTGTGACACTGAGAGTCAGACCATGGAAATGATCCAATGATCCCCATTCAACACATTTTTCTTTTCACTTTTTCTCCTTTTTTTTTTTTTTTTTTTTCCCCTCTCTCTTCCTCTTTTGGTCAAATTGATTTTCAGACAGATAGCTTCCTTGAGTGCTACGGCTGTGTAAGGGTGTGTAGGAACATGTGGCTGGGATAAGGGTGAGGTTGGCCCTTCTGATAACTCTGCACTAAAATAATGGAATTGCCTATGGATTACTGTCTCCATCTACTGAGGTGTTGATTATTCCTTTGGACTGGTTGTTAAGGTTTTTCAAGTTTTGAGTTACAGCTAGTATCTCTTCTGTTCATCAATATTGTATGCACTTATCCTTAGGACTTCCCAAAATGAGTCCTGGAAGAGATCCCTGTCTTTTGGGTAAAATTTGTTCTGTTGATAAAGCACATTCAAGTACTCAAAGTTGTCTGAAACCATTTATTTATCATTTTATAGGTTACAGGTCTATTTAGTTCAGTTCTTTATTTGTACTGAAACATAGGAACAGATTTACTTGGTTATATCAACAAGTTATTCAGCCCAATAATCACAGCAGCAGTCGTAAATGGATACCTAGGGAAATCTAAGGACAGCACAAGGCTATATGACACTTGTCCCTAAAGCCCTCCTGTCTCCCACCTGTTTTCTTCTCAGGGAGTCCTGGGCTGGATGAGATTTGCAGGCAGTTAGTAAACCACAAGTGATTTCAAATTAACTCCATTTAGTACGCATGTTAAGAAATGAAGTTATTTTTTGCCTCTTGTATTTGATGGGGTCACCAGACACCACTGTAACTAGTGTAATTTAGAATATCAGTATTATGCCATAAATTGTATCCGGCTGCAGTGGGCAACAAAGCTTGAGAATTGGGAAAACACGTTTGCCTAAAGTGATTTAATTTTTTTTTTCAGTATGACTGATACCTGGTCTGTTAATTCATGATCATCATGTAACATTCTTTATTACATACATAACTGAAATCTGAAATAGGGAATGAGAACACGTAATACTACATTTGAGAATGTATGGCAGTATGCATGTTATGATGATAAGAATATCAAGCACTCCCCTACTAATAATGTGTTCTAAATCTTCTCTCTTTCTTTTGCTTAATTCGGAATAGTAGGTTGTGTGTTTGTGTGTTTCATAAAGTATTTCTTAAGCATCTGTTGAGATGAAATTCTGTTCTAGAGTCTCCCCCCCTGCAGTTCAGAAACACCTTCAGGGAAACAGAATTTTTTAGGGTCTTAGGAAAATGTTCAGTTCTGTAAGAATTTGTTACAGGATTCATTATTTTTTTTTTAATAATAGTTTTGAGATAAACAACATAAAGTAATTTTTAGCTAGGATTTTAAACAATAATTAGGTCCTGTTGAAAGTCAGCAGGAGTGGAATGGTGAACTTCACTAGGACTCTTTAAAAATGGGATTATGCAAAACTGTTTGAAATCACTTTTCAACTCAAAGATGTTGAAGTGAATCCCTAAATCCCTACCTTCCCTCTGGTATTACAATGAATAATGAACACTCCATATTTCACTTGCCTAGTTGATCAAAGCAGTGGATTTCAGAAGTCTCACTGGGCATATCTTTCCTTGCTGAAATGAGGACTGAGATTGACTTTGGTATTTTGACTCTTTAATCAACATGACTTTTATAAACTGCAGTTTATTTCCTTTTAACAGACAATCCTGTAAGATCTTGCATTTTTAATGTCATCATATCTTCTCAACAATTTTAAAACTAAATAATTTTTAAATTAAAAATTTGCTTGAAACTCTATATTAAAGGAGCACTTTAGATTATGAGTGAATTCTTTCACTGAGTAAGCAGATTTGAGTCAATCTAGAGGTGACAATTCTGGGCTAACATCTGTCAAGCACTGCCAGTAACGTAATACTTATGCAAAAGCTTATTACATTGACCTCGTAGTCAATGGGTTTAAGAGAAACATCTTTGGTGAAAAATCACATCACAAACGTTCTTTCTGATTGGCTTAACAATACTGTTACTATTAACTTTATAGTGTGCTACCTAAGGAATAATTAAACCAGATGGCGTGTTAAACCCAACTGAAAGAATAGAGACATTTTTACTTTTAAGTTGATCAAAATTAGGTAAAACAACATATGTTCATGTGCATTACGATTCCTTTAACTACATATTAACTGCTTTCCTTAATATTCTTCCTGGTGATCTGAGAGCTCTGCCTCTTGAAAAAAACCAAAAAACCAATCCCTCTTCAAATTTTTCCTTTCTGACTCTGTGGTCACTCATATCCCTGTGTTGCTTTGTTTTTTATGTAATTTAAATAAACAGGTTGCTCACTGCAGCATTCTCAAATTATGTGAAATTGAAATGCAGGCTATTTTGGGCCACATTCAAATTATACAAATTGGGGCAGGTATATCCAAAAAAGGATTTGGAGATTGCCTCTAAAGAAGCACAGCTTGCACAAATGAGCAAATTACATTTTATGCAGCAGATGTTGAGGAGGGAATTACAAATACTCTCGTTCCTGTTATTTTAGTCCTGACTTGCCACCATTTCTCTTTAGCAATGCCATGCAGGGCTAATAATACAGAATAACACAGCACATACGTTATAACTAAAGTCTCTCTGCTGCCCATGAACCAGAACTGTGTTACATTATTCCTCAAAGCATAAAATACTATGATAATTACCCTTGTCATACCAGTAACTCTTTTCAAACACCGACAGTATTTCGCTCCTGAAAATTGTCTGGTGAATGGAATGCAGCTCATGGAAATACGTAGTCCCGTTGCCTGAACTGATATAAAATTAAATGAGAGTGGAAACACCCAAATGAAATTTATGATCATAAAGCATTATGGAATAATATTTTATCTTCACATCTGCTCCTTATTCAGGTGCTGTTAAAAGCACCGCAAAAGATTCATAAACTGAAGCTAACTGTATCTTGATTTTGTGGAGGATTCTCAATAATGGGCTATCATTACCTTGATCATTTTGTATGTTTCTGTCTTCCTAGTGTAAATTACTCCTTAGTCACAACTAGCTGTTAATCAACTAGCAGAATGTAAAGTTAAGAGTGAGTATCTCTTGTTGTGACTGGATGAGTGTTACTTAGGATTTTTTGCTGGTAGAGCTTCAGATGGTTGAGAAAAAATATATCTGTCTATTATCTGTAGTTGTCTATTAGTTTCTTCAGCCCTAAATTTCTTCTAGTTATAATGAAGTCCATAGCAGTAGTATGAGTTTTCAACCAGTTTAATAATGTTAATGTTATAAAGTACAGAGACTAATTTAAACAGAAAAGGGCCTTGATCCCTTGTTTGTGTCTAAGTGGAGAAACAATCTGATAAAGGATAAATCAATATACTTCACAGGTTCAGCAATTTCCTATGTACATGCCAAGCAGGACATTTGTATCAGTGTTTATATTGAGACATTTGTATCTGCAAAATTTGCACATAAATAACATATTACCCAACAAGTAAGTGTGTTGGTACACGGTAAAAACTTTATTTTATTGCGTTTAATGTTCATTTAAGTGGAGGATTAATAGTGTCAGCTAAAGTTAAGCCTGATGCAATTAACATTTCAATTTCGTTCTATATAGGATGCTGCCGCCTTACTTTTTATTCTGCTTTGAACACTTTTGTTGCGTTCTGTACCTTCACTGGGCTTCAGTCATATATGACGCAAGTCTGTGTTACAGAATCATAGAATTGCAGAATGGTTGATGTTGGAAGGGACCTCTGGGCTCGTCTGATCCAACACTCCTGCTCAGGCAGGGTCACCTAGAGCTGGTTGCCCATGATTATGTCCAGATTGTTTTTTAGTAGCTCCAAGAACGGAGGCTCCGCAACCTCTCTCAGCAACCTGTGCCAGTGCTCAGTCAGCCTCATAGTAAAAAAGTGTTTCCTGGTGTTCAGAGGGAACCTCTTGTGTTCATTTGTGCCCGTTGCCTCTTGTTCTGTTACTTGACACCACTGAAAGGAGCCTGAGTCTGTCTTCTTTAAATCGTCCCTTCAAGTATTTATATACATTGATCAGATGCCCTTGAGTTTTCTCTTCCCTAGGCTGAACACTCCCAGCTCTCTCAGCCTTTCCTTGTGGGAGAGATGCTTCAGTCCTTTCATCATTTTTGTGGTCCTTCGTTGAGACTGTCTCCAGTATGTCCATGCCTTATATTGAGGAGCCCGGAACTGGATGCAGCTCTCCAGGCGTGGCCTCACCAGTGCTGAGTAGAGGGGAAGGATCACCTCGCTTGACAGCTGGCAACCCTCCTCCTAAGGCAGCCCGGAATGCCACTAGTCCTCTCTGCTGCAAGGGTGCATTGCTGGCTTATGGTCAGGTTGTTGCCCACCAGGACCTCTGGGTCCTTTTCTGCCAAGCTTCTTTCCAGCTGATCGGTGCGCAGCGTACACTGGTGCACTTCTTGTTGAACTTCATAGGGTTCCTGTCAGGCCATTTCTGCGCTGTTGAGGTCCCTCTGGATGGTGGCAGGACCCTTCCTTTGGCATATCAGCCACTCCTCCCAGTTTTGTGTCATCTGCAAACTTGCTGAGGGTACACTCTGCCCCATAATGCAGATCATTAGTGAAGATGTTAAACAAGACTGGTCCCACTCTTGACCCCTGGGGTACACTGCTAGTTACTGGCTTCCAGCTAGGCTTTGTGCCACTGATCATGACCCTCTGGGCCTGGCCATTCAGCTGTCTGCTCATCCAGTCCATACTTCAACAGCTTGTCTGTGACGATCTCCCTTGCTTTAACCTTTCAGTTTCAGTTCTATTCAGTTACTTATGTTAGTCTTTCTACTTGATTTTTGCTGTAAAGGATTTCGGATACAATACTTATATGAAAGATATAACACAACATTTTGTATAGCATTAAACACTGCTTAATTCTGCCCTTTATACTGTCTCAAGGTAATTCAAATGTAAACCAATAAAGTCAGTGCAAGCTAGTTCTTCACAAACAAGCCAATGCTGATTTCAAGTAGACCCAGCCTGATTTATGAAAAACAAGGTTATTTTTGAAAGATGATATGACAGACATGTAAGCAAGAGGGAAAAAGTGTAGTGCACGGTAGCAGACTGAATCTCATAGTATATGAGCAAATTGCATAGACAGCCAAATTAAGAAGTTATATCTATGCCAAGCCTGCTTTCTCGCTGAAGGAGTCTTTACATTGCTAGTTGTGTTTCATTAAATAGCATGGTAAAACACTGTTGATGTTAGAAAAACAAAACAACAAATCCACAAATCTTAAAAGAACTGCAACTGTTAGTATAAATACGTCTTCTCTTTGGAATTTGGGTCTAGACCAAAGTAATATTTTTCTGTTTGGATGTCTATTTTTTGTTCTCAAACTCCATTTTTGAAAACTGAAATAGTGAGTGGATAATTGTTTGCTGCAGTGTGTTTCCCAGCAACTAGTACTGTTGACAGTAGACAGAGGTTTCCCACCTTGCAGAACAATGAGATAAAGAGATGAATAAATGCAGTGAAACCACAGGGCTAGCGTCTGAAGAAGAGGAGGGATTAGTGCAACTTACTGTAGAGATATTTCATTCTTCAGTTCCAGGTATTCTGCCTTACATACAAGATAAGGTAGAGGTGGCAAATTGAATGCTAAATGTGTTTGTTGATGCTCTGGATTAGAAGGGCTGGGGACAGCAAATCCTTGACTGACAAGCATGCTCCCTGACTTCCTGACATGGAAGTAGTTCAGTGAAAACTCCACACAGAAGTCTTCCAGAAAAGAACTCACTAAAAATAAAAATTTAAAAAAATGAAGGAACAGAAAAATTCTATTAGAGTTATCTCTAAATTCCCCAGATTTGTCTGAGATGTCTGAAACACCATCAATTCATTCTATTCCTTCAAAGTTGCTGGAAATACTTAAGTGGTATAGAATGCCATAGAGTATTCAAACCTGGAAGTTAATGTTCTCATTTGCTCTAACACTTGAAAATTTAACTCAGAGGTAACACTAGGTAACAGTATAAGAAATGCCCCTGACGGTGACCAAGGGTCCAACCAGTCTAGTATTCTGTCTCTGACAGTGGCAGGAGAACACGTGAGCCTGGCCATTTTCTGCAGTCTGGAGTCTGCTAGCATGATTTATTTATCCTGAGCATCTGTGTCCACAGGAGATAACCCAAGGCAATAACTTTTCATATGTATTTGGGTTTTCTGACTTCCATGCTATCTGAAGAGCACAATGTGATATTCCCCCATTTCTGTTAGGACAAGCACACAGCTTAAATATAACAAAGAGCTTATTTTGAGTTAAAATATGATTTGAACACATATCTCTAAGATATTTGCATAATAGTGCAACTAGGAGAAGAAGACCTGGTCCTGTTTCCGGTGAATATTCAGCGGTTTGTTTTGTTCAGTTTCTTAACGTCTGATACTTCTACTATTGACACAAAGGTAGCTCTTTCTTGATTTAGAGATGGGGATATATTTATTCTTGAGACATATACCTGCCAGCAAATTATATTCTCTTAAAAGAGCTTATGCAGAGTGCCTGAGCTTCTTGTGTTTAGACCTTCTATTGTAAACTGAATATTTTATGGTTTCTCAACATTTAACTCAATTTTTAATATTGGTCAAGTTTAGAAAGTGGTAGAAACTTAGGTCAATGGAGTTTAAATACAAGAAAATTTACTGTTTATTTTTTTATTTGGCACAACATTCTAAAGCTAAGCATGGCAGCTATAAAGTTCCTTTGATTTAAAGAGACTATAAATAACTAGATTTTAATAATTTTTTGAAAGCAACACACGTTCCCACCCCCAGCCTTGTTTCTGGAGTTTCTGGTAGTATCTGTGAAATCTATTCCTATGAAAAATTGAACCACTTCAAAGACAATTTAGAAGTGCAAAGCCTGAAGACTAAGTACTTCAGTATGCAAATACTGATACGTACTGCCAGAAACACAGCTCCAGCCAACTTTATATTATAATAAAGAAGCCTTCTGCTCAGGAAGGATCACTTTTTTTGACTTCTGATGCAAAATTTTGCTTTATAATAGCAATTGGTGTAATAATAGTGAGAGAGTTCTGTGCCAAGGTCCAGCATAGGACCTATCCTCCTTTTAGTTAAACTCTGATACGGAGAGAGAGTGGATGAACCTTTTCCCTGTGAATTTTACCTTTGCACGTGAAAGAAAATGTTACATATAGCCCATTTGCATTATTGTCAAATTGCCATAAGCCATTGAGAACAACAGAAAAAAGATGACATGCAGTCAGATTTCCAGAAGCAAGTTAAAATCTTGGAAGTTCCTGTCTCTACTTTGGTGTAACAAGCAATACTGTAACAAGGTGCCCTAAATAAATGACTACAGGTTACTTTAAATTTGAAAATTCACACTGAATCAGAAGAGACAGGGTAATTTTTCATACAACTGGAGTGTTATTTACTTTCTGAGCTGGCACTTAAAATACTGATGTATGATGCCAAAAGGTAAATTATTTTGAGCTAGATTTAATTTAAATTTCATTGCATTTTTATTTGGAATAGAGGATTTGGCATTCATTTCTTTCCCTTCACTTTGAGGATCTTTCACTTTTAATAATTCTGTTGCATAATGCCCTAATCTGTTTATTACACTATAACTTAACTTGAACAATGTTGCTTCTATTCAAAATAAACAGATTTAGTGTGTGTGAAATAGACTAATGTGTAGTAGGATGCTTTACTATCTAGAAAAGCTCGGAGGTTTCTGAATGCTTTAGAAATTATAATGCCAGTGGATTTAGCATTTGTATATCTGCAGGCTCATGCTTATTCAGTTGTACCAAGGCGGCTTAAGCTAATATCTAATCTTCTTATGGAATAGTTCTCCCTATAACAACAGAATTGTGAACAGCAGGCTTGAACAACCATTTGGTTCCAACTGTTGCATGAAAGGGAGGGAAGGAGGAGTTGCTTAACTTCTTATTCATTACAAAATGTCTAATTACCATTATCCATGCATATATAGGACAACCCAAAAGTCATTCTGTGGTGTCATGTAGTCAACTCATAGGAACCAAGAAGTCATGAATAAATTATTCATAATTGTCCACCCTGATGTTCTCCTTTATGCCACTATTTCCTCAAAAGGAGAAACAGGCAAAAGGCATAGAAAAATTGTTTTAATACTGTATTGAGCTTAGGTATGTATGACAATGGACAAAAATTGGATGAAGTTTAGTTCTCTGTGTATTAGAAAGGAAAACAAGTTAAAATTTTTAGCAATGTTTTCCTGAAAAATAGTATTCGTTAGATACTCATTTTCTGTTTCTGAGAAAAAATACACTGTTTTCAACTGTTTGTGAAGCACAGAGTAGAAATCTAAATGGTATTCTTTTATTTCAAACTCACACATTTTAGAAAAATTGCGGTGACTTAGTTGTATACGAAGATTAGCCTAGGTTCATTGCTCATTTTGCTCAGCACTTTTAAGTTGTACTCCATTGACAGAATTCCCTTAGGCTTCAAGGAAAAGTGTAGATCATCTGTAGTGGAAATGATAAGCCAAAGAAGAAGTTGTTAATAACTAAAGGAGTAGCATGCATTGCAAAAATCTAGGAAGAGATTCAAGGGGTGATGTATGGAGGAAATAGTGTGGGGAGTTGGGTAGCTTTTGCTTTTTTGTAGTATAAAAGACTAAATAAATCTCTTTTGTGTGTTTCATTGATCTCATCGATGAGTTGAAATAACGTAATAGCCAAGATGAATCTACCTCCTGATCTACCTCCGGATATTGTCTCCTCTTTAGCAAGCAGTGCAGCTAAAAATGTCCAAGGAGAAAACCAGTAAGATAAGGTTTCCTACACAGTTCCTGAACAGGTTCATATCATCTATCAAAGTAAAATGACTTAATCTTGTCCCTCTTGTTGCTTCATACACAAAACCCATGTTTTTTTCCTGTCACTATTTTCTAAACCCATACTCATTTTTGAGTGTGCTGAAAGAATACCAAGTAACTTTACTGTGGGATGTTAAGTTGTAAAACCATGGTGATCATATTTAAATCAAGAAACAAAGAAGGCATAGTATGAATTTTCACCTTTTTTTTAAGCTGTACTACTATGATGGGAAATCATAGGCTTCTTATAAAACTGATTATTTCTTTTATTAATGAGAAATGTATAATACAAGATATATGACGTGTTTTCTAGTGTTAGATAAGAAAGGGAAGGAAAGGTCATGGTATTTATTAAGTAGTGTATAAGTTTTTTTCCTTATCTAAGAACATGAAAAATAAAATTGAAGATTTTGTTTGTCTATTTGTACTAGAGATCCAAGAAATTTGATTTCCTATTTACCATAAAAATCCAAACTGAATTTAAAACTAAACGCTTTTTTTCTTTTTCTTTTTTTTTTTTTTTACGACAAGAGGAAGAGTGTTTTGATAAAATGCCTTGAAATGTACAATGTAGAAACTTCTGAGTTTAGGATAACTTCTAAGGAAAATACTGACACTACAGATAATTTATTTTGTTCCTTAAAAAGTATGTGTTGCATATGTGTCCTCATTTTATTCATCATTTTTCTTCAAATTAAGATTTTGTTCTCTACCCAGTATATCTTTAAGATAACAAAACTGTAAAAAAGTGACAAAATCCAGACAAGAAACTTCTTGAAAATAGATATTTAATATAAATTTAGTGTTCTGTTCATCTTTCTAGAACCTAATCAGACTATTATTCCTGTAGTCACCTTAATTTAAATAAAACACAATCACAATATGCAAAAAGTGCACATAATCTCATTCAGAATTATTGCTTCATACAGACAGCTTGTTTTAGTAAAATATGGCTTGATTTTCTTTTAAAAATCAATTTTGATGCACCAAGCTCACTCAAGACTTGTTTTGTTTTGTTCATAACACAATGGGGCATACGGTGATTCTGTAACAAGTTTAGAAGGCTGCAGGTTTATGAATAAGCTTTGGAATCATAGAATGAGTGTGTTTTAGGGTGGCTGCCTATAGAAAAGCTATTTGCAGCTTGTTTGACCTCTCATTGATGTAGTACTGCTGTATCTCTTTCTTTTTCTCCCTTGACTTCAGCTTTTATTCCTTTATTTCAAAAACCCTTAATTATATTTTATTCTCATCACCACATTGAAGAGAAGGGATAATAACAGATCCATTAGACTTCATTAAACTGATGATTAAAGCCAGAAATTCTAAAGGACTATTTACAAGATGAAGTTTTATTTAAAAGTATGGCTTCTTGCATCTGTCATATCCTAATACATCTTTAGAGCTGTAACTAAAAAACAGCAGCAAATGGTTCTAATATATTAAATATGAAAGAAAAATATGACAGAGGGATTCAAATTATAGACAGACTCACTCTATTTGTCATTAAAAAAATCATTAATTGCTCCAGGCTGTTCATTGTTATTAGCAGTTGGTTTCTTTTTATTTCTTTGAATTTACAGTTTGTAACTCATATCTGTTTCAAATTGCAATCAAAGGGATGAATTACAAATATAATTATTAATTTACTTTTTTTCTTCTTGAGCTTCTAAAATACAAAGAATCAAATCTTTAAATGTTTAGGTTCCTATTTCCTATTAGATAAAGGAGAATTTAGCATCCAAATGGGACAATAGTTGCGTACACATTTTTGTGGATCTGGGCTTGTCATGTATTACAGGTAAATAGAGAGGAAAGGAGGGCAGCATATTGACAAAAGACAGACAGACTTATACTGTGGAGAGTTTAGATGGTGGAAAGCACAACAGTGGTGTAAAGATAACAATTTTTTTATAGAAGACGTATTGCAACTTCCTCTTTCCATGCTAATAATTCAAAAAGGAATGAATGTTTAACAATAGTGAAAAATACAAACTCAAAATTGATAAAATAATCCTTTTTTTAGATAGCACATAATGAATCAATTCAACTTACTGCAACAAGGAATCAAGGAGGTTGAAAGCTGGATAAAATTGAAAGTATGCTTATTTCTTTATGTGGAAAATGTAAACATAGTTAATTCTAGGTAAAATAAAAATAAAATTATGCTTATAAAACCTCATGATTTACAAGATAAGCCTATCCATAGCTTATAATAGCTGTGAAGAGGCCTCCACATAGACATATTCTGTATGTGTTAGAAGCAGAATTTCTTCTTAGAGAAGGTGAACCTGACTGTTGTCAGCAGCATGGTGCTAGACTAGATGAATTGCCAGCCTTATCTTGTGTAGTAACTTGCTGCTTGTGTTGCAAATAAGTGAGTGATGTTTCCAATTTTCATGAGATGCTTTATAGGATTATTGGGAGATAATAGGATGACTTAGTGAGAAATCTTTAGAGGTGATAGAGGTCAGTTGGCTTAAATTTTCTCTCATCTCTTGGTGTTAACTGAATATGTGGGATGTATATCTGAAAGTGTAACAGTAAGTGTCAGAAAAAAGAAGGGGATGCCAGATTATTGTTGAATTTCTACACTAAAGTTCTATTAAATTTAGTTCTTAGAACATTTGAAGCTTTCCAGGGTTTGATTCAAATTAGTGCAGTTGCAAATTCTATCTGCACTTTTATGTTGCTCTCTGTTATTTTGCCAAAGATCTGGTTTCCTTTTCTTTCTCTCTTTTTTTTTTTTTATTTTTTATTTTTGAATATAAGGCATAAGTCCAAAGATCATTTCAGGGATGCTACATATATTTTACTGTTTTGTAGACCTCCACATTTCCTAGCTTTTTTTTCCCCCATAAGTTCCACCATGCTGACCTATTGTTCCTATTCATGTTAACTGTATGTATGCTGCGTTTCTTAGCAGTGCACCAGAGATATAATAGTTAGGTTTTTCTTCTCATCTTTGCAAGGCAGAGCTGAAAAATTGTACCCAACAGTATGCTGTCTCAAAAGCTTACATAATCTCACCTCATTGTTAGTGTAATATAAAGAACCTTCTAGTATAATTTTGCATTTCAGTGAAGTTAATTCTAGTCTTTCATTAAACTGCCATTGTGATCTAAGCTTCTAATGGAGATTTAGAAATATTTCATCACCTGCATATTTTCAGGACCATAGCTATTAGGCCAGAAGTGTTAGTTTTTTACATAGGCATGAAGAACTCTTTGAACAATTACGATAATTTAAATAGGCTGTTGAATTTTTAAATTTGAACTACATAATGTTTGTATTATATCTTTAGAAATGAGATCTGCTCCCCCCCCACCACCACCACATCAC
>NW_009610976.1:30870-81536 GCF_000690535.1 Cariama cristata
CCCCCCTTTGCTCTCTAGGAAAGAAGACAGGTTACTTAAAGAAACTTTCTTAATACAAAAGTAAGCCTGACTAGTCTTAATGCTACCAAGAATTAGAAAATTCGCTCAGGACCTCCACATGGAGAAGGAGCAAAAAGTTTGGAGGTATTTAGAATAGCAAAGAGAAGGCATGACAGGATATATAGCATTTGTGACTAGAACAGAGAAGTGAGGATGCCATTTGGAATGAGCTGTGGAGGCCAATATGTAAAGTGAACTTCTTGTGTAATTGGTTTATGTAACTGAAAAGGCGTTATAACGCAGATGTGGAACGAGTGCTCAAGAAAGAATCTGTAGCCATAATGGCCGCCTGCTGCACTTTTGTTGAGACTTAGCTTTTTTACTTTTTTTTTCCCCTCTTCTTGGGCAGATGGACCCTGTTGTTCCTGTTTGGCATCAGATTCTCTTGGGAGGGGAGAAGGGAATATGGAAGATGTGGCTGCATGGAGTGAGAAGTTGCAGATCTGGGCAGGTGGGAAGATAAGCTTGGGAGAGCAATACGCATTCCCACCTTTCCTAAGGCACTCATTGCACATACTGCAGTTAGTAATGTGAGCTGGTGCTGCTACTCATTCATGTCACAGGTCCCGGGTTCTGTACTGTAAAAGCTCTGTAACAGATCCTCAGTAAAGAGGATTCCTCATTAGGAGGGAATGTGACAAACCCAAACACCAGTCTGTGTATACTGTGGTTCAAATTGGCTCTAGCCTCATAGTCTTGTTAAAAAAGATGTCTTTTCTGGACAAACATGTTGATAGTTGTAATTCCTTTCCAAATGTGCACTAAAAACCTACAGAAAATGGATGCAGAAAATAGGAAAAAGACCAAGAATTTGTGCAGAGATGGATGTTGTTCTTTTCACATTACACCAAATTCACACTTAAGCTGAGTTGTATTTAATGTCTCAAAGGGGGGCTCTACTCTTGGTGACTGACAGAAATCCAGTGACTGTGACTATTAAAAATTAGTTCAGTCAAATTTTACTTAAGAAAAGCAATCTCTTATTCTCTGATGAAGTGCTGAGGGTTTTAATGAACTCAGACATAGGGATGAGTTAATGAACAATCCTTTCAAATAGTGTCCAATGGTTGTGATATAAATACTTTATTGCTCAATGCATCCAGTTTAAATACAAGTCTAGTAAATGAATGGTCTCTGCTCCCTGCATGGTCAATGAAATGATTCCAGGTAACTTCACAGACATTTAGCTTCCTCTAGACATTATAGTACATTTCCAATAGGAGAATTCAGAATATTTTGTGTTAAAACATGCAAAATTAACAGTATTTAAGAATTCTAGAAAACCTTAAATTGTAAGATTTCTTTCTAAACTGTGGAGAATCTCTGTTTAAAAATGATGGAAGAGTAACAGTTCATACTCCTGTTACTAGACTGCCCTCTTCAGAGAGTGCTCAGTTTCTTCATTTATGGAAAGATTCACAGATCTGCATCCCTTGGAGCCTTGAAGTATCTGGCTGTGTTCTGTCAATTACCATGTCTCATGTTGTCATTGGTATAATAAGAGGTAAAATCACATTTCTTGATGCTTTCTCCTAACATTAGCTTTAGCTTTGTAAGAAGATGTATGTCTATTATGTGTGCAATTTGGGTAGGGTTTTGCTGAATTACACTTGCTGCTTATACAGCAAAATAGCACATTAATAGTCAGCATACATTATGTTCACAAGCTAATCTATTCATAGGATTTGAGCTAAAGATCGCTTAGCTCCTCAGTCAGGCTTTAATTACTTCAGAGGCTTACAAGGGATCTATGAATCTAATAATTCAGGGGGGTTGAAACTGGATTATTCAAGGATTATTGGTTGTCTGTGGTTACTTGTAATTAGCTGCCCGATTTTGGCTTTTTCTGTCTCTAGGGGAGAGAACGTAGCTGTATTAATATAGTACAGGACTGAGACTCAAGACTCCTGTTAGCTTAGCTCTGTGATTTGTGTGCTGAGTATACTTTAAAAGGCACTTGACCTTTCTGTGCCTTAGTTTCTCCATTGATAGCAACGGAGATCACAATACTAAACCTTCTTTGTAAAACATCTTGTGAGTATTGATAAAAGCACTGCATAGGTCTAAGTACTTTTCTTATCATATCCAGTTAGCAGAAACAGATCAAGTGGGAGAAACAATGAAACAGAGAAAATAAATACCATGATAAACTTGTTACATAGAAATTACTCTTTCAATATGACTTGATAAGAAAGTCATATAGATGTTAATGAGACCAATCTCAACTAAGTGGAGAGTTAGCGTCAAAAATCTTTGTAGCTGCTGATCTGAGCTTATTTATGCATACGTCACTGTACTATATGAGAATCACGAATACTGTATATTAAATCAGTATTAATCACAAATGTTAGAAGAACCAGAATGTGTAAGCCAGCACTGATGCTCTTGTATACTATATATTTATAACTTCACCGAACTATCAGCTTACTGCTGTAGTGCATGGACTTCATGGAAGAAGCTGCGTCGTTCAGCAATTTTTTCTGAAGACATTTTAGGTAGGAGTACCTCAGCTCATGGGAAACTAATCAGACAAGGAAGGGTGGAAGCTGATCCCACCTGAACTGATTGATGTACAGCAGAATTCTTCTTAACCATGCCTGTCTATTCACTGAGGGAGAGTACCTATTATTTTGGCGCAGAGCTGTCTTTTACCAAATGCATTACCACTTTTTGTCTGCATAAGCTGTAAAAACACATGAAGCTACCTGAGACCTTCTGAGGAATATAGAAGCTTGACTGTCTGCTAGAAACTGTTTAATTCTGTGTTTAGAGTTTTTGTGAGGACAGAGGACAGAGAATAGTCGATTAAACAGATGTAGCACTCCAAGGAGCCCATTACTTCTCCTTTTTCAGTGATTCAGGCTACCAGCTCACCAAACTATGGAGTCATATCCTTTTTTTAAACAATTTCATTTTTTGTCCCAGCATTTTTAAATGAATCATTTTTCTTCTTTCTTGTGGTATTAACCCTCTTTGGCTAGTTTAGCCACTTCTTTCTCACTGTCTAAGCAGAACTTAATAAAACCAATAGATTACACAATGATAATATACAGCCTGTTATTTATGATGTTTTCAGTATGGTTCTTAAGCATGTACCTCATGTATTTATTTCCAAATAGCTCTCTTGGTTTAATAATATAATTCATTACAGATATTGGCTTTTCGTCTTACGGAGAAAAATCATGAAGTTGGTAGTGGTAGTGTAAAGGGGAAGAAAAAAAAAGGTGTAGAAATTGAATCACAGAATCATAGAATATCTCAAGTTGGAAGGGACCCATAAGGATCATCAAGTCCAACTTCCTGCTCATTGCAGGTCTACCTAACACTAAACCATATGACTAAGATCATCATCCAGATGCCCCTTGAACTCTGACAGCCTTGATGCCGTGACCACTTCCCTGTGAAGCCTGGTCCAGTGACCAACCACCCTCTCAGTGAAGAACTTTTTTGTGAACCTTTCCCATCTGAACTTCCCCTGAAACAGCTTCATTCCATTTCCTCGTGTCCTATTTCTGGTCACCAGAGAGAGGAGATCAGCACCTCCTCCTCCTCTGTCCCCCTTGAGGCAGTTGTAGACTGCAATGAGGTCACCCCTCAGCCTTCTCTTCTCCAAACTGAACAAACCAAGTGACCTCAACTGCTCCTCGTGAGTCTTGCCCTCGAGACCTTTAACGATCTTGGTCACCCGCCTCTGGACACGCTCTAATAGTTTGTTGTCCTTCGTATACTGAGGTACCCAAAGCTGCCCACAGTACTCCAGGTGGGGCCGCACCAGAGCAGTGCAGAGTGGGACAGTCCCCTCCCTCAAACTATGGCCATACTGTGCTTGATGCACCCCACGGCACAGTTGGCTTTTTCTGCTCTCAGGGCACACTGTTGGCTCATATTCAACTTGACATCAACCCAGCTCCCCAGATCTCTTTCTGCGGGGCTGGTCTCCAGCTTCTCGTCTCCTGATTTGTACGTATAACCAGGATTACCTCGTCCCAGGTGGAGAATCCTGCACTTGCTCTTATTAAATTTCATACAGTTATGTAAAATTGATTGAGGCTCAAAAAGATTAGACTTCTGGGAATTGCTATTGCAATTAACTGAGAATTCCCTGTTACTGGAGAATTGCTATTGCCTAGGACAAGACTTCACTCCGGATAGCCTACAAATATTCAGTATGTGATGTCGTAACCATCCCTCTTGGATCCCTAACCATCATGTGTTTTCAACAGGCAAAATACATACTACATGAGAGAAACACTTTCTGTTCTGAACACTCTAGAATAAACTAGTCCATTGCCTTTGTGTTATGCTACCACATACAGCCCAAGCTTTAATTCTCTTTACAATGAAAAAAAAATAATGTTCATCTATTTTGTGTTGCTCAAGTGACAAATATGTCACTTTAAGGTAAAGATTTAAAAGTGTGCCTTGTTGAAATCTGTTGTGGGCTTGGAACAGTCATGTGATAGGAACTTCATTTCATTTTAGGTACTGAGCAAGTTGTTAGTAAAGCTGTTTCCTTCTAGAGAATTTATAAATCAACTGTAAGTCTACAGATAAGAAAATAAATTCTGAGAGGACCAGAGGGAAATAATGTTAGTTAGCATGAAGAATGAGAAGTCACAGCATACTATGCACATTGCTGAAGTGGAATATTTTCTTTATACAGACTTTTAATGTAGGGAAGGGGAATTACAGTGTAGGGGCTTTTCCCATTTATGTCAGGGTATAATATGAGGAGTTGATACTGATTTATGAGTCCTACAAAGCTTGAAACTTGCCTTCCTAGAAACTGCTCCTCTGAGGCGATGCAGTTAGCAACTCTCTGAATGGAACTAGTAGCTCTGTGTATTTCATTGAGAGAGGATAAAGACTAAAGATCCTGAATGCTAGATTAGCATCTTTTTCTCTGGTGCAACTAGATAGACTCTCTGGATTTTCAGGGCTTTGATGCAAAGTGCAATCCTTTTCTTAAAGGATTTTTATTTGTGTGGTTAGAGGAGAGTTTAGTTACATGGATCTTGATGGATGAATTATATCAGTAGTCTTGGTATATTCATTTTTCATATTAAAAAGATGAGGCTACAAAATCTGTAACTTTATTTTTGAACAAATGCATTTAAAAAAAATAAATGCAATTCACATTCAAAATGAAAAGTTGGTGTGTTCTAGATTCTCTTAGGTGATGAGATACATAAAATAAACATAGCAGGATTTGGATGAAAGATTAAAGTGAATAATCATCTTGTATACCAATCCTGCTAAGTGCCTTCACCTTATAATGAATGGTACGGAAGATGAGGAGACTCAGCATCAGTCTGGATGAGGCTGTAAATGTTGTTTATCTCCATTATCTCTCTATTCATTAATTTCATTACAAACTTTGAAATCATCACTTTTAGGAAGCTCATCCATACAGGAGAGTGACGAGGGTTTCCATACTGCTTATTGTTACATCTTTCCTGGTTTTTACAAGATTAGACAATGTCTTGTGAATTCATTTAAATGTTGATTATACTGTCATCTGGGTTTTTTGCAGGAGAAGAATGAGATGATCAAGTTGGTATACTGTGAATAGACTTAACAAGATTGCAACATGGCACTTTTATTGGAGGAGGAGATTTCATTTAAAAATATACTATCAAATGTGTTTTTCTTAAATGCTGAGCTGATGATTCCCTTTATTTTGCTTTTGTTTCTTGAATATGTCATTTAGGGAAATTAACAGAGATCTACTGTTCGCTGGAGCTGTGGTTTGTCTGACAATGAGCACTCAAGGCATTGTAGTGTTTTTTATATTCTGTGAGTTTTTCTTCCTTATTTGATACTTCTGTATTTCGACTGTCCGACTTTTATGAAATATCATTTTTATGAAAACAAACTAGGAATTCAGTGAGTACCACAATCTGTAAAAGCCATTTGAACTGAATGGAAACATACTGACATAAAAAACTTAGCATTAAATTTCCAGTCCAGCATGGATAGCTAAATAATGGTCTTTTCTCTTGCAGTTGTTCCGTAGTTGTGATTGCAACATGTTGCCTTGTGGCCATGTTGTAGGGCAAGGAAAGCTCTCTGACAGCACCTTCAGTAGTGCTTAATTACCATGCAGATGAGGGAAGAGCCTTTTCATAGACCATATGTTTCCCTTAAGATAGGGGCATATATCTTTAAGAAGCAAAGATAAAGAGTACTAATTATTTATTATATCTGTTTATAGAGCAGGTAAAAATAAAAATAAAAAAATCCTGAATCAGTGGGAGTCACAGCTCCAGGAAAAAAAAAAGTGCCCAAGTCTTCTCCCAACCCCAAAGTCATTGCATATAAAAATTCCCTGGAATTATTAGTGGAGATTTTTATGTGTAGTGGCTGATCTGTTTTTACTAGAGATCTGGAGTATTTTCCTGGAATCTGTGGCTTAGTTGGAACTTACAGAGATGTAAGAACCAAATTTGACTTCAGAATTTTTACATTCAAAGCTTCTTAACTCTCTTACGCTTTGCTGCTCCTCCCAAATATGCATGTATTTTCAACTACCAGGACTTGTGAAGTCCTTGAGAAAAGGAGGTTAGTGTGTAAGAATGTTATACACATATATTTTTTATTATTCAGCTAAGTTGGTATGTTTGGAATGTCTGAAAGGAGAGTAGATTGCACTGTGGTCTCTGGGATTTTCACCCTGATCTGGACCTCACTTTAAATGAACTCTCATAATAAACTTGGAATGATTTAGATGAGGGTCTGTAATCCTTGTAGGCAGATACTTCTGTTAACTATATATAAAAAGCAGGTGAAGATTGTAATTCCTGGTCATGTGAGTAAGTAAGAAATGATGACATTATTAAAGACACTGATATTTTAGGTATGAAGCTCTTAAAAATAGTGCCAGCAACAAGGAAATATTAGGGATTGTGTACTTTTAAAAAGCTGGACAGGTATTTCGCTCTTAAGCAAATCTTTGAGCATCATGAATGTTAGAACTGTGGACTGGACCTTAAACTTACTCAAAAATTTCTACTTTTACTGTGTCATTTTAGAATATATCTTAAATTTCAAAAAGCAAAATGATGGCTTTACAATGGTGTGTTCTGGACAAAGTATTATTAACACCATAGATGTTAGTAGAAATAATTTTGTTATTTCAAGGTCTAAAGACTGGTATTTCAACTGGAGCATAGGGTATCTTGGTTATTGTGTTGCGTCTGGAAGTGCTGGTTCGTTATGATCATGATAAGAAGAGCACTCACACTCTGTAAAACACCACTTAAAATGCCATTTATTGGAGCTAACACTGTAAAGAAGAAGGTCTTTTGAGCTCTTAGAGGATTTTCTTAAAGGAAATTATTAATAATTAATTATTTCTATTAACAATTTCTATTAATAATTTCTACTGTCCAAAAAAGAGGATTGTTCAGATAAGAATTTCTTGCTGCATTTTTAGATAAATGCAAGGACACACAGGTGGTGTAATCACGGGTACAGAATGGGAGCTGCCTACGGGCTCCTGTGTTACCATAGGTAGCCCAAGCTGATCCTGCAACCAAGGGGCCAAGGGATGCGCACAGCACAGCACAGGCCTGATGACATGGCTCTACTTATAGCACAGCACAGGCGTGACCCTACTCAGGTTAACGGTTGTGTGAATCGCTAACTCCTCCAATGGTCTTCTGGTACAATGATCTTCTGGTTACGATCACTATAGTTACAGTTCTGGAATTTAGAAGGCTCACTTGGTGTGGTCATAACATAAAGAAATACTATGTTATATTGTAGAAGTAGTTAATACTATTTTTTATACTTAGTTTGAAATTCAGATTCAATCTTTCTGTTAAGGTCTGGTGGACACTGATATCTGCTTAACTCCTATTTGGTCAGAGGTGGACTTTTTAATCAGTTCATTCTTAGTGATGGAAATAAATGTCAGCATGATATAAAACAATCTCTGATAGTCTTCTTTTAGTTTGTTTGATTTTTTTTTTTTTTTACTGTTTCTTTGGTGACTTGAGGACCAAAAGCCGTACCTTGGAATTTATCTGATGGTTTTCAAAGGATCAGGGCCTACACTTCCTGTGTTATAAGCTGGTAACTTCTAATTTGGGAGCAGTGGGCTTGCACATCTCTAAGTGTAATTTAAACACAGTGGTTGTCTTTGCCTTTGTTTCTCTTCTGAAAAGGTGATAAAAGTTGCTTAGGTCAGTAAGCCATTAGGTCAGTGAGCCATAGCATTATGCAGCACTTAAAACTACAGGTAGGAGGAAACTGGAGTGGTATCCCACCTGTTAATAGTACTTGGAGGCACTAGCATTCAATTCCTTCCTATGCCTTGAAGAAGGAACTGGATCTGAAGTTCCTCCCTTTGAAGTGCCTTACCTGGTTATCTCTACAGCCATTTACACTTTCTATGTTTCCAGAATCTTACCAGATCAATTCCTACCTGCCTTAGGACAGAGAAAGGGTGTAGCCCTACCCAATGCAACCTTCCAGTTGGAGTGTTCACCTACGAGAAATTGATTTGTTTCCTGTTGCCAGGCACTAAGCCATGGCATGAACAATGATTACTGCTATGGATATCCCCTTAGACTTTTCTTGAAACATAACCCCATCCTTTGTTCTTTGGGAGAAAGATCATGATCTCAGGAGATTGCAGCTGCAAATGAGACATCTTTTTTTTGTCATTTTCATCATTGTCCTAGTGTTTAGCTTTACATAGGTATCTCAGGTGGCTTTGCTTTATCTGCTCTTTTGGTTTTTGTTCTGGAAGGCCTCACAGTTTTTTATTCTGAAAACAACCAAAATATTGAACTGTCACTAATTTTATTGGATTTGGACAATTTGTAGCCATCTAAAAATACAAGTGTCCAATTTAAGCCACTTCCCTAGGCTTTCTCCAGAGTTAATGGAAATGAAGAGGCGCAACCAGCTATGATTCGTCCTGTTATTTTGGGCATATATCTTATGACAGGATGAATAGTTTTTTGGCGATGTCTTTGTGGTGACCCCTGATGAAACCAAGAAGACTAATGTCAGCTAAAAGTCTCTCAAACTGCTAAAGTAGCTGCAGTTACATCTCAGCTAAATGTTTTGCTGGAGGAAACTAAAGAACCCGATGTCAAAGAAGGAATTGACAGTCTACGCTCTTGACCATTTTGCTGCTAGTTTGGAAAACAATTTTTTAATTGGGTGTTTACTGAGCTGTCCTACTCCTTTTCATATAATTGGATTTCAGTATATGATATGGATTATGTCATCTGTATGTTCATTTCACATTCTGTTAGTTTCTTTTATGTAATGAGAACTTCTCAACCATGACCTTTCATCAGAAGAAGACTAATCACTTAAAGAATATTCTTTGAATGCTGGAAAAAACCTACCGTGAATGTGCATGCCAAAGAATAATTAGATACTTTTTGCAAAAGGAAGCAGAGAGCAGGGCATATGCAAGGAATTTGTGACTAATCATTGGATTATTCTGTAAGTGTGTAGAAAATGTTTGTACTGTGATGAAGTACTCAAGCACTAGAATATTCATCTGACCAACAGATCTTTGAGGGAGACAGCAAAATCATCTTTGTGTCTAAACGAAACAGAATAATTCTTTTAAAAAGAGTAAAAATAAGTAACTATTGATGTTAGTATTGTCTCACTTTTGTTTGCAGAAGATTCACTTTAGTGCTTTAAGTTGGTCAGTCCTCTGATGATACTCAGAATTTAATTTCCACATAACTGTTCCTGATACCTTTTAGTTAGACTGCTCTTTTCAGTTAAGATTATTAGGTTTTTTTACTCTGCAATGTGCAGCTTCCACAGGTCTTTCTAAAGCTTGGAAGGGAAAATGTTCGTATTAGAAGAAAACTTAACAGAGACCTAACCCAACGGTGAGGGTAAGAATTTTTAGTTTGTTCTTGTCTCATATATGTATATAATAGCACTAATAATACAAAAACATTCTGACTTAAAATTTTTTTTTTAGAATGCATCTCCTTTCATTGACATATGGGTGTGGTTTGTTTGACATGCAATTAGAGGGCTGAATAAATTTATGTTATCGGAAACTTTCTAGGAACTGAAATGTTTTCCAAGATAAAATATAAAACTCTCCATTGATCTTCATTATCTACTCTAAAGATCTGGAAGGTCAAGTTTCATCCAGTAGGCTTGTAACTTAGTTACATGAGGTAGAAGTGCACTTACGCAAAACTCCAGCAAAAAGAACCTCTCTCTCTCCACTGATTTTTGGAAAAATCTAAGTACCTAATTTAAATTTCAATTAAATGTCCAAAATTAGGGGATATGTACTCAGGCATATTTTTCTAAATGGTATGTTTTCTCCTGAATGAAAGTTTGGACTAACTTTTTGATATCTTGACTTTTTCATCCCACACAGGATTATCTGTCGTTAAACAATTACATATTCCTCCCACCATATCCATATTCTGTTGCTGATCAGAACCTGTATGCTACTTTGAGCCATTAAGTTAGCTGCAGTAGGTCTCAGTAGTCACTATTTTCAGCTGTAATCAGAACTTTATGATAGCAGACGCTCTTTCAGGCCTGCTACCTACACCACTAGTGTTTTATGAGAGGAGTGCATTACTACTAATGCACTGCTCCTCGTCTTGAATATTTAGGACTAGGTGGTATATTTGGCATAGCAAGTAAATCAGAGACTGGCAGTCTGGCTTAATCGTTTCAGACTAGCACTGCTGCAACTGCAGAAGTGGCAAGAGAAACAGAAAAGGAAGAAGTTGACCCAAATGTAGTCTGTAGTGAACATTTATCAGCTGTGAAATTTTGTATTTTTCCTTCTTTTTCTTTAGAAAACACATTCCTTATCCATAGAGGGAAGACCAGAAGGGATTATTAAAGTATCTAATCACTTCTCATGTTCAGTAGGCCATAGAATGTCACCAAATTGTCTGTGTACTGAACATAGTGTTTGTTTGCTGGATTTTCCTTAAAATATTTTGCTGAAATCCGATATCAGTAATCTGTCTAGCATGTCTCTGAGTGAGAAATTTTATTAACCTTGATGGCTACTAATTTATTTGCTTGTTTAAAGAAATATGATAAACTAGTGTAACAACAGATGCTTTTTAAAACATGTTATCTTGGTTTCTGTCAGTTATTGGGCAATAATAAAAATACATCAGCAGCTGAGGACACATGGCTTTCTGGTCAAAAATTTGGGAAAATATTTTTTATTTGGTTTAAAAGATAGAAATTATTTTAGATATTACAATAATATATATTACCGTAGAGAGGTCCTCTAAATGATCCAAAGATTTTAAACTTCCTTGTATAAAGTTCTTTTTGAATGAGTGTAATTTTTCAAAGATCTCTTTTTCCGTTAAACAAAAATAAGAACACTTTTTATATGACAATCTTTCTGTAATAACCTTCTGAATTCTGAACATGACATCAAGAATCTATGATGATAAGGAAAGAATCTATGATGATAAGGAAAAAAACAAAAGCTGTACCAAAGGATTAGTGGGGGGACAGAACAGAAAGTAAGTAATCAGCAGAGAATAAGTTCTTTAAAAACTACCTTTGAATGTTGCAATACAATGAATGTTATGAAATAAATTAATCAATCAGATTCACATTGTTTCCCCAAAAGTTCCAGCAAGTTAGGTCAGTCTTTTCATGAAGTTGTTTTTTGTGGAAGTTTTACTAATACTGCCTTTTGGACACAGACGACACTAGTAGGCAAGCAGGGGGAGAAGGTGCTGAGGTACAGTAAGTCTGCTACCTACATATTCGGATACAAAAGCTAAAGAAAAGTACTGCTCTGCTTAAGATGACTTTCGGCGAACAGGGTGGAGAATAAGGTAATGGAGACATTTAAAAACTATCTGCCATCTGTCTCTGGGTATAATGGAGCCTGTTTCTCCTAATTTGTGGCTTTCTGCATTGCAGAAGCCTTGACAGCTAGGAAGAGCAAAGAATTACCCTTTCTGGACAGTATTTGAAGGAGCTGTTGGTATAGTATGAAATACATAAGTTAGAAAAAACTTAAAAGCTCTCCAACACAATCAAAACTTTTTAATCTGAAAGCTTTTTGAATACCTGCAGTTGAACATATCATTTACACCATGCCGATCGGTGATAAGAAAACCACAATTCAATATTGCTAGCATTTTGCAGCCACCTTGCACAAGCAGAAATGAGACTGAAAACAAAGAGCAATCAGACCAAAATGCTCCATTTATGTTTTGACATCTTCTTGGAGCCCAGTAGTTTTATCAGCTGTTCAGAGGGGAAATGTATTAGTTCAGGTACATGGAAAATCTGATGCTTCTCTAGGTTCAATTGGCAGGCACCACTGGACAAGCCATAGATAGAAATTGCAAAGACAAAACATTCAGACCTTCATCAAAAAATGATTTTTTCTTTTATTTAGAGTTTTTATTTCCCATTCTGGTTCTCTTCAAGTGTTCTGCTGGCCAGTTTTGAATGGCTCCAGGTCCCTGACAGAAGGGTGTTGTTCCATGTTTTCATATAGCAGATACTTTTCTGGAAATCCCAGTTGCAATTAGCTACTTATAGAGTAGCATCAACAAAAAGTTCTCTTCCTTCCACCCCCCTGTGCAATTCTATGAGTAAGCATCTCTTCCACAGCTATTTGACCATACAGTCATGTGAAAGGATAAAATGTCTACCATTTAATTTTTATAGGAGGTTTCTGGAGAAATGCAAAATAATCTATCCTATGTGTAATATATACAATATCTCCATGAAATTGAAGCATCAGAATAATACTTGTAAAAAATAGAGTATTTTTTATGTAGGTGGAAAAGATGAATTTAAATACTATTTTTTTTAGGAAATACTTTTCATATTGAAAGGAATAAAAGATACACTAGTCAAAAAGTTTTTCCAAATCACATTTGACAAACTTTGCATAGAAGATAAGTGTTTAAAAAATAACTAATATCAAAACCTTTTGATTGAAAAGGTCTTTCTATGAAAAAAAAAAAAGAACACCTAAATTAAACATATATAAATCTTTCTGAGATGTAATAACAACGGGCTTCTTAAGGGAGCATTGATCTGAAGGACCTTTTCTAATCAATTGGAAGAATCAAACATATCTTTAAAGTGGCATGATCCTTAAACTTCATTTTTATCGTGTATGTATGTGTGCAAGACACACAGGTATATGTGAGATTTTTTTTTTTTTTCCAAGTATGATTTTAAAACATTAAGAAAATGTTCAGATAGTCCAGAATATTTCTTATTATTGTATTCCTTGTCATATATTTCAGCTTCTAAGTGACAGAAAAGCAGTAGCTACCTGGCTATTTCTTGAGCCCTTAACAGGATCTTCCATGATAAATGTTTGATGCACAAATGTGTACGAATCATATGGAAAGATACTTTGGCATGTCATATTTTTCTCCGATCTGACTAGCCATCGCAGTACATAATACTGACTACTCTTTACTGTCCTTATCAGATGTACTGGTCAGGTTCAGAGGACATTTAAAAAAATTGTAGTTTGTTCCAGGCAGGGCTGAATTAATCACTACATGTCTCTAATAGGGCTTTCCTAAATTGCAGTTTATGTAAGTGCTACTTCTATGGTGCTTTCATGGAAACTAGAACAAGGAGTTTCTTCGTTTCCTGTCATCATTTTCTAGGTGGTTCCTTACAAGTAATTGACTTACCTCCGCCTCAAATGTAAGTACGTAAAGGTGGAACACTACTTGTCTTTGAAGAGGGTTGGGAAAGAAGGAATCCCTAAACCACCATAACTACTATGAAGATACAAAGATATAGAAGGTGTAAATAGTGTAGATAAAAGGTGTTTATCTACATTAATATAGATCAGCAGCTTTCCCAGTCCTCACTGTTTACATTGTGGAATGGTCTTGGAGCTTGGGAATTGGATTCCTTTCAAAAGGAGTCAGAAGATGTGGGATGAGGCTTGATCTGGTCAGGAATGTAAGTTGTTCAGGGAGATTTAATATGGATCAGATATTCAATACCATCTATTTTTGCGACACAGATGTTCTTCTATTGGACTATCCTATTTGCTGATGTAGACATAGCCAAAGGCTTCCATTCTTGAAGCACTTTCGTCTTTCAGTCCTGGAGGGAGAGAACCCATCAATTATTATTTTGTCTTTCATTTGTTACTGCCATATTCCAAAAAGTTGCAGTCTTCCTTGTGGGAATGAGAGCTTTACAATCTCTACTAAAGCACACAGTAGTACTTGTGTGCTGTATTTGTGTAGTGTGGATCTGTCTAATCTGTCAAGATGTAGATCAATTGCAGTACTTGGTTGACGGTCAGTAAGGCCCAATGGTGCTGGCAGGGAATTATGGATTGTATGTGCCACAGACATGAATGCAACTTATAAACATAATTTATAAAATTATCTTAGGCTGTGGGTGACAATTTGGTTAGTAATTCAGCCAAAGGATTGTGTAGTTCAGAATAGGCTAACTACCTGTGAGTGTATTCAGAGGATTAGAATAGTTTTACAACCTGCACTGAATTGCGTGCATGCTTTGAGCCAGCTAGTTTAATGGTGGTACATCTGCATAAGATGCATTCATGCTTCTGGTCTGGAGAGGAAATAGTATTTTGATACTCTCAGGATTTGCTGGAGGCAGGGTTATATTAAGGCAAGGAAAGAGTCTCAGAAATTCTGAGCCATAATGGCTTTTGCTAAAATCTTCTTTTTCCAGTTCTCCAAGACTTAGAGATATGGCTATATAATACAGAGAACATTTTCTGGACCTGAGGCAAAAAGAAACAGACTGGCCAAACCCACACTGTATAACACTTGGTCCTGGGTCTCTACTGGCCTCATGTGATGTCTCCTTGGGTCTGTGATAGTAAACATAAAATTTTAAACTCATTATTTTTGGTTCAAAGTATTTGAAGTGGTCAAGGCCTGTGTTCAAGGTCATCAGAAAGGTGTGCTTATAGCATTAAACTAAAGGAATGTGTTGCGTACCCGGTGCCATCCATACTGGTCTGTGAATGCGCTCTGGCACATTTCCATTCCTAAATTATTGTCTGGGAGTGTTAGCTGGCATGAAATGAAACCATGCCAGGGAGCAGGCTAACAGTGTGTATCTGCACAGTACTCCAGGTGTGGCCTTTCCATTGCTGAGTAAAGGGGAAGGATCACCCCTCTTGACTTGCTGGCAACACTCCTACTAATGCAGCCCAGGTCTTCTTTGGCTGAAGGGCACATTGCTGGCTCATGGTCAGACTGTTGTCCACCAGGACCCCCAAATCCTTCTCTGCCAAGCTGCTTTCCAGCTGATTGGTGCCCACTGTGTACTGGTGTTCCTCCCCAGGGGCAAGGACTTTGCACTTCCCTTTGTTGGACTGCATGAGGTTCCTGTCAACCCATTTCTCCCGCCTATTGAGGTCTCTCAGAATGGCCTACATTTCCCCGAGTCTTTCATTTGTCACCTAGGACATTAGGAAAATGTTCTTCACTGAGAGGGTGGTTGGTCACTGGAACAAGCTCCCCAGGGAAGTGGTCAAGGCATCAAGGCTGTCAGAGTTCAAGGGATGTCTGGGCAACGCTCTTAGTCATATGGTTTAGTTTTAGGTAGTCCTGCAATGAGCAGGGAGTTTGGGCTTAATGATCCTTATGAGTCCCTTCCAACTTGAGATATTCTATGTACTTACAGAAGCCTTTTTTGTTGCCTTTGACATCCTTTGTGAGATTCAACTCTAGGTTGACTTTCCTAACTGCATCGGTGCATGCTCAGACAGCATCTCTATCTTACCTGTCCTTACTTCCACCTTGTGTGGACTACCTTGGTGTTCAAGTTTTGCTAGGAGCTCCTTGTTCATCCATGCAGGCCTCCTAGCATTTTTGCCTAATTTCGAGCTTGTTGGGATGGACTGTCCTTGGAGGATGTTATTGAATATCAACCAGCTTCAGTGGGCCCACCTCTTCCCACCAGGGCCGTATTCCATGGGACTCAAATTTCAAATAGATCCTTAAAGAGGCTAAAATCTGTTCCCCTCAAGTCCAGGACTGTGATCTTGTTTTTTGACCTGCTCTCTCCTCTCAGGATTATGGACTCCATCTCATGGTCAGGACTGCCAAGGCTGCCTTTGACCTTCATGTCCCCAGTGAGCCCTTTCTGGTTTCTGAATGTGAGATTTAGCCAAACGCCTCATCTCATTGGCTCCCCTATCTCTTGTGTAAGGAAGTTCTCATTAATTCTCTCCAGAAACTTCCTGGTTTGCTTATGCCCTGCTGTGTAGTCCCTCCAGCAGATGTCAGGGTAGTTGAAGTCCCTCATGCGGACCAGGGCCTGAATACAAAGCTACTTCAGCTGTCTGTAGAAAGCCGCATCCACTTGTTCTTACAGGCAGTCTATAACAGGCACCCACTACAATGTCACCAATATTGCTTTGCTCTTTAGTCCTTATCCATAAGCTCTGAGTTGGCCCATCATACATCCCCAGGAAGAGCTCTATGCCCTTTGTGGGATAGCAGCTGGAATGCAATTCCACCTCATCTTCCCAGCCTGGCCTTCCTAAGGAGCCCATGTCCCTTCATTGCAGCACTCCAGTCATATGAGTCATCATCCCACCTTATCTCCATGATCTCAACAGGATCGTAGCCCTGCAACTGCACATGAACCTCTGATTCCTCATGTTTATTCCCCATGCTGCATGCATTAGTGTAAAGGCACTTCAGAGAGATACCCCAGCATGCTGATTTCCCAGAATGGGTTTGGGGAGTTTCCCCATAATGGTGCCTTGTAGGTGTTTCCTTGCTTACATGCAAGTGCATGAGGTAACCCCACTGAAGCCTTGCTCTGTTGATTTTGTGTTGCCTTTTATTCCTATCACGCCAGGTGAGGCATTCCATGGGCAAAGATACTTTTGGAGCGCTTTGCATTGTGGATCCCAAGGCATTGATCAAACAGAGTCCCATGGTCATACCAGCTGTGCAACCAATTGTTGGCATGCAGTATCAGTCCTATCCTCCTGCCTTTCCGCCTTACCAGCAGGACTGAGAACAACACCACCCGGGCCATCATGCCCCTGACTATTACCCTCTGCGCTCTGTAGTCACTTTTGGTACTTGCCAGGGTGCCCCTGGCACCACCTCTCATTGGTGCCCATATGGAAGAACAGCAAGGGGAAGTGGTCAGAAAAGGCTCAGACAAGCTTTGGCAGTCTTCCTGCAGCATCCCAGATCTAGAAGCCCAGCAAGCAGCAAACTTCTCTGTTTGGTGATAGGTCAGGTCAACAGTTGGGGGCCGTTGTCCCCTGCAGCAGGGAGTCACCACTGCTATCGCTTGCACTTTCTCCTGGTGCTCCTGCATGGCTCAGGGTCCGTCAGCCCAGATGCTTTGCTTGAAAGCACACGCAACTCCTCCTCAGTTTTAAGGGCAATGAACCTTTTGTGTAGCTGCAAGCCTTGGGGTGGAGCAGGGGCCTTCCTCTTGGTGCCAGAAGTTACCAGCTTCCAGCCTTTGCCTTCCTCAGAATTTCTACTGATGATTCTGCTAGGGACAGACTCTGCCTGTGTCCCTACTGCAGTTGGGGTTCAGGGCTCTGAAGCTGAAGGGTCTCTGAGAAGATCCCGTCCATCTCTCTCATCCTCTCTGACACTGTGCAGCCTGTTCAATTCCTCCCATAACTCCTCCACTTGCCAGCATAGCTTTTCAACAACAGCATCCCTCCTCAGGAAAGGGGACCACCTGTCTGGCCTCGGGGAGAGGCCCCAGGCACTCCCTGCAGCTTGGGACACCATCTGAAGCTCTGTCTCAGGCTCACACTGCAGTGGCTACCTTTACCTTGTCCTTATCTGGCAGCAGTAGGCACCCTCACATTTTTCAGAGGGTTCCCAGGAGTCCCCTGATGATCCTGGACCCTGCCCCCAGAAGATCCAGAAACTCCCAAAGCAGAATCCAGCTAAGAATTTTGTAATTCTCTATCAAATTGTATTTCTTGATAATGATCAATCTTGATTGATATAGCTATTCTCACAGAAGTGTTAGGACACGGAAATATGAATGCAGGTTTTTGTATAAAGGAATTCACTGTCATGGTTCAGAAATACTATATGCTAAGAAGCACAAACACATAAAATAGCCAGACAAGGTTGAATACAGAATACAAACTGCTTCTAAGTCAGCACTTAATTTTGGATCATGAAACGTGAATGTTGTCATAAAACCATCTCTCTGGAACAGCGGGGCAACAATTTTTGTTCTTGTTTTATATTTATTGTTGGATATTTATTTTTAGAGTTGAAAAAATATGATAATGACATTTAAATTATAACATGGATACCACTTGTATTTACAGTTTGGAGTTAGCATTTTTATCCATTAGCAAGTTTTTATATTACATCATTGAACCAAAACAATTCAGTAACTCATCTTGTGATACTTCTATTTCTCCTGCTACCTGTATAACTTCAGCAACCCTCTATCCTCATGCTTCACCATTAGACATATCCTAGTGCCTTTTTCCTTCCCTTGGATAGTGTGCTTCCCATTTTCTCACCATGCTTCTAACTTCAAAGATGTCAGATAAATGTCAGATTTTCCCTGATATCCAACTGATCCTTCAGGGAAGGAAAGAGAAGAAGAAGCAGGAGAGGGCGACAGCAGTGTTTTATTCAGTTGCCAATGTGTAGTGAAATACAACACATATTTTATCAAGGAATTGATTGTGGCTTTCCTTTTCCATGATGAGATAGTTGAAATATAAAACATAAAACTGAGAAGAGAAATAATATGTATCCCACTTCTCTGAAGCAAATTTTGATAATGTAAAAAACCATTGCCCCTATTATTCAAAGGTGAAAACTGAAGTTATAAGAAATTAAGTGACTTTTTCTGAAATCACACATTATTCAGCATAACATAAAATCAGGTCATCTTGTTCTGACTCTGGTGCACAGTTCAACACACCCCAGTGAGAACTCTGCCTCAGAAAGACGTAGGGAAAAGTGGAGTCAGTAATTCAGGACTTCTCCACTTTTTCTTGTATTTTAGGATCTGTACCTTATATAGATTTCCTATGCATTTTGTTATATTTTCTAAACACTTTTATGCAACCATGTGCAAATTTTCATGTCTTTCATCTTTTGCTAGTAAATTAATTACTGTTAAAAAAAAAATCTTATGGAAAGATTAATAGTAGCAACTATAATCTTACCAGATAAGAAGAGCTTCCTTAAACTTTTTTTCTGTTTCTAAGAAGAATAGCAGCAGAAGGTGGATAGAGGATTTTTTTGTCAGAAAGATTATTTAGTACTAAAGGTTTTTATGTAGAGATTTTCTGAAATGCCCCAGAAATGATCACTTGCTGGTAAAAGCTTTATATGGGATCCCATGAAAATAGAACTTTAACCTGTCAAGTGAATCTAAATATTTTAGGCAGGTTTGTTTACAGAAATATTTTCATGGAACACAATAAAGATTCTAGAAACAGATTGCTTGTGGTCTCTTCTGGATTAGGCTAGATCTTGAAATGCTATTGAAAAGAACAGTTGTGTTTTTTTTTTTAGCGGAATGTCTTCCCCTAGTCCCTAGCTCATTTTTTTCTGAAAAAAATTTAGTGTTTTCTTTTGGACATCTATTAATATTTTTTACTTTTTTGAAACTGTTATTTTGAAGAAAAAAAAAAGTGAATAAAGAGTTTTGGTGCAAATTGAACTAAAGGAATGTGATAGTTCTCCTGCTGGCAGCCAAGAGAATTAAATGACACAGAGTTGTGTGAGCTTGTCTGCTTTCTCTTGGGGTAAACCATCTTGCAGTTCATTGGTGTGACATATCCTTTTTCCAAACATTCCCAGGGCACATATGTTCAGACCTCCCTACCTTACTTTTCTATATTTGGGACCTCAAGCTTGTTTTGCAAACGTAGGAGAAGCAGAAGCGTTCACTTATATGCCCCACTTTCAGAGTCACATGCAATCCAATTTCTAAGCATTAGCCTGGTAAAATGCAATTTAAACAGGCAGTAAATTGTATTTATCATCCTGGCAAGAAGAAAGCATAGTAATAGTGAAGTTTTCAGTAAAGCCACGTTAGAATGGCATTATTTTTGAAAAGCCTTGTAATAGAGGATACTTTTCAGCTACAAGGTATATGTTCTATATAACTTACCCCAATCTGGCTGTTTCCCTAAATTTTCTGTTGGAACATGAATTGAGCTTCTTGATGCTTTTTCTTCCCAAAACATTTTTTTCATATTACTTTTCATACTGATACCTAACAGCAGTACTGACTGGGTGAGCCAAATTTATTACTACTACAGAAAGATGGATGCAATGTCACATATTGCAGTAAGATTCTGCATTCTTCTGCCAATAGTAAACCTGGACCTCTCTCTGGTTACTTACGTATCTTTAAGCTTTGACAACAACAAGTTTTTGGTGACTTGTCTTCTATTATGTATCAGGACAGTCCTTTTTGGCACCAAAATTTTTAAAGGACATAATTATATTTGGTTTGTCTTAAATTTTAGTTATTTTTATTTTTTTCCCTAGGCATGCATGTGTTTAGTGCAGTGATCACTATGGCTTAACCATTTATCCTTAGAAAACTGTGAAGTGGTGGCTAATGCAAGTATCAGCTGAATGTCCTGTATGTCAACTGGTATTTTATTCATTAGGTAATATCCATCTTTTGCAAAGTTCTTTAATTATATTACAGGTCAAAACTTCAGCTGATGGTTCACCTAACTAAGTATCTAATCAAATGAGAAAGAAAAATGCTCCAATCTGTCAGTCTTTCCAAATATGGATGATAAATTCCAACATCCTAGATTCTTACTTTTCAGTTTCTAAAGAGCTAGTTAGATGGCTACGTAGAATAAACATTTTTTAAAAAATATATTTTGACAGTCATTTTAATCTTATTCTCATGTTGTTTAGTACAATTTTATGTTGCTCTACTGGTATTTTATTTCTTCATAAAGACAAGATACATTTCAGGAACACTACATTTAAATGTTAAGCAGCCAAGCTAGCAAAAATGATCCTTCCTTCCTGGAGTAAAACATCTGCTGAAACTACTGAAGAGTCTATTTTCTCTTAATAATATGATGCATATATTACTTCTATTGATTGAGTTACACGTGCCTTTGAAGAAGAGAATAAAATTCTAAGGAAGCCTGAAGATATTTTTTCTGAGCTTTCTGATGTGATTACAGATTCGGCTAAGAATTGCTAAGTAGTTTGTCCATGGATTTCTATTACCATTACTTGTAAGAGTGACAATATATGGACCTGACGTTGGAAAGAAAAGTATTTTTCTAGTGTCATTCACATTTAAGTACAGCAGTTGTTTTTCATCTCTTCCAACGGCAATGATTGGTTGCAGCTTCTCTCTTAGGGATTCAGGTAGTATAATTTCTTTTTATACCATTCAATTATAGTATCAATGTACTGTTGATGATGCTAGCCTTGGGGAAAGATAGTGATGAGAAACGTTGCCTTCTACACTTACGTCCTTCACACAGAGGTCTACTGCATAGCAAGAGGACCCCCCAGTTTTAGAATATACTTGAAATCTGTTTCCCCAGTTTTAAATACAGCAGCCAGGCTTGAGGCTAGACACAGTCTTTTCCTCATGAAAAATCAGTTGTCGTAAAATAAAATACTCATAAAATGAAATGTTTATCTCCTGTTTTAAGGTTAACTGATCTCCAGTTCAAGCTGCTTCATCCTACAGATGATTCTGGAGATGATTAGAATTATGCTGGAGAAAATGTGCATGTATGTTACAGATACATTCATTACCAGACCTCATCTGAAGTATAGTACTATTCTCCATTTTGCTATGGCAGCCATTCATAAAAGATTTGATCGGAGAATATTGTGCTTCTTGCAAGCACACTTCTCTGGCTGATTTCGCAGAGGACTCTCCATTCATTTGAGCCAACCCTAGAGAGCACTGAGAGCAGATGAAATAGCTGAGCTAAGCAGAAGTCAATTTGTAACAACGCTGGCAGGCTATTTGGAATGTCTTCCTATTTCTTTTTCCTCTTGAAATAAGTAAGTACTGGTACCTTCAGATGTGCCGATGTTGGGGTACTGTGTTTCTTCCCTATTAGTCAGGGCCACAATTCGTACAATAACTGCCTTTTAGGAAAAACTGTGACTAGCAGAAATTTGCAGTGCTGGGAACTTTAGAGTGAAAAGTATTTTAAATAGTTGTTATTCCATATGCAAACAAGGACCTGAATTTAAGTTATGTTTGAGCACTGGAAGGCTGGATAAGCTTCTGTAAAACCCAAGTGATACCTTTGTCAAAAATGACAGGATGTCCAAAATCTAAGTTTTATATGACAATGTTGATGTTTTTCACCCACTGTACTGTCCAAGGAATTTGAGAAACTTCTGCTTGTGTACTACAGTGCAGTGTAGGCATATGGCTTTGCTCAACCATTGAAGATGATGTGTTGTCAAAGATTTGTGTCAGCACTTGTTTCACCAAATACTTTACTATGACGAGCAGGGAATCTAACCTGGTTATCAAAATTTGATGTTTTGAGAGACCATGAGAAATTTTTAACTGTTATGTTTCCATGCCAACCGCTTCTCTTGTTTCTGGTTTTTTTCATGATTTATCTTTGCCATTCATGAAACTACGAAGCAGACTATTTTACGTTTAACCATTATGAGGCTTATTTGCCTCATCTTTACTGCAGAAAATTCACACAACTGCAATTACTGCTCTGTGTGAATTGTGTAGTACCTAAACTATCTTATATTGCTAAGGCCAGCATGGTTTTTTATGTAATCAGCCTGATTAAATGATAATCAAGCTTCAGTGGTACTTTATGTCAACAATTAGATAAGTGAAGTTTTAAAGTAGGTGATAAAAGAACAAGATTAGGAACACAGAGGTCAATTTTCTGTTCTTCACTGTGCAGATACGAGTAAGGGTAAGCAAAAGCTTTGGGTTCTTTTGAGTGCTTCTGATTTTGGATGTTTAGTTTCAGGTACTGAATAATTTTTGTGGTACTGAGCAGCTTCAGGTCTCATTACAAACACACGCTACTTGTCTTTCCTAATAAATAATAAACCAACTTCTTACCACTATCATAACCAGAGAAAATCGTGAAGTAATCAATCTCTTTCCAACTCACAAAAAAAAGAAAATGGGGAGAGAGAAAGTGTCATTTGTTCTCACTCTGTAGTTACCGTTATTACCTTAGGGCTGCACCAAGCTTGCTATGCTCTCCCCTCTGCAAGACAAGAGAAGAAATCAGATGTGTCTGTAGAACTGAATACATTACCACCAGACTGAAAGCCTTGAGCAGGTGATGCAGACAAATGCGCAGGCACTCCATATTGCTCCCGCCTGACGACAAAGCGCCATTTCCCATGGGTTCAGAACCTACTTTGGTAGTATTAGAGTGAGAAATATTTTTCCTCTGTGGATTGTGTGTGCTTTGTGTGTAAATATAAAAGATTGAAAATACCTGTTTACTCTTTCATCAGTGCTTTAGGATTTGGTTTCTCTGATGATGGTTAAAAAAAGTACATCGAAAAGAGTTCATTCCATGAGAAGCGGAACTAATGACACTTGATTTCTTAGGGATTTGTATTCTTTATCCCTAATCTTTCCTTCCTTCCTGCTGCAATAAACATAGCTCTCTCCTTATGGGAAAACCTCTAGGCAAGAGACAGCATATACTGTGGCTCATTTGGAGCTGTTCAGATATTGATCAGCTGGCCAATACACATATCTGACTGACCAGCTGGTTGCTGCGAGTGTGTTACGAGCTGTGTTCTCACTGGATCTCACTTTTAGTAAGATTCTCTACCTAACGACCCATTTTTATGAAACTTCTAGGAAAGCAATGGACTATGTTTTTCAGATAGACAGAAATGGTCCAAAAGATTAAAAAGTGAAGGAGTGCCAGATGGAAAGACAGACATTCGAAGCAATGATCTACGTTTTGTTCTTGTAAGAAATAAGCTAAAAATATAGTACATCAATGTTACTCATGTCTCAATGTCAAGTACTCAGAAATCAGGAGACATAAGAATTAAGATTGTCTCTGTAATGTGATTTTAACCACTTTGTGAATATGCTGTATTTTTTAAAGCATTAACCATTTGATAGCATACTGTATTTTCCATCATCATCTGGAATTTATGTATTCATGAGGACTGCAACTTGTTGAAATATTTTTTACATATATCTCTGAGATTTCACATGCAAAGGTCAAAGTTCCAAATTCAGGTTCTTGCAGTTAAATGGGCAGTGCACACCCATATACACACATATGCACAAAAAAAATCTTGGCAGTGTTTTGTTTTAAAGTACGAGTAATTCTTGGAGAGATATTTAAGATTAGTAGCAATTCATTGGGCTTGTTTCTGCTCTCATTTAATTGACGTAAACAGGGGTTACTCTAACTGAAATCAATAGGGAGCACTGACCTATGTTAGGTTTGATTTACATAGAATTTAAACACAGAATGCTGATTTTTTTCATAGTTTTCATGTGAATGGCAATATGTTTCACAGTAATAAGCAGATACAGTCTGTTGGAATAAAAGGTTTGCAAATTCTAGGATTAGTTCTGATGTGGCTAATGTCATTGTGAGACAAAAATAGTGTAAGTGGCAGCTAATTGTCTTTGTGTATAGGCCATTTTTACATACTACTTCAGTTATTTTTCTAAAAAAAACCCCCTCTTTTCTTTGGGGTAAAATTTATCATTTGCCATTGTTTAATTTTAAGTAAATAACTGTTAATTATAAATATTTAAGATGCCTTGTGTATATTAAATGGAGTTTTGGAGTAAAGATTTTCATGGATACACGTTCGACTGTTTAAATCAACTGTAGCATTTCAGATTTGATGCAAGCTGTACTGTGACATCTAAGCCATTGCTTCTAATTTAGCTGATCTACTTGCCTGAGAGGGAAATACATTTCTTACATGCCTTACCTTCTGAGCCCTCCATCTTGTAATCTGGTTGATTTTGGCACCTGGGAGGTGTAATGTCAGGCATTTCAAGGAGGTCTTCAGATGGTTGCAGACAATCTGTGTCCTACTAATGTATGGAAAAAAAAAATAGCTCCTTGAAGCAAATATATTTTTTTTTGCTTCCTTAAAAATGTGCATCTTTCTGAAATGACATTCATCCATTCCTTGTCCTATTTTTCCCTTAGATAAGAGAGGTGATCACATTTCTGTTCCAAACTGACACTGAAGAATGTAGTGCATGTATATTCTGTGCAGAGATATTTTGTATTTAGGAAAAAAACTGAAGAGTATAAAGGGATAAAGTCATGTCTTGTCCTTAGACCCAGAGATATTTTGAAAATTTCTCTAGTGGATTATTATAGTTTGATGAATGGAACCTCTAAGTCTAGAGACAACAAAGATTAGTAACTAAAGACCATTTTGTATGTCTAACATATGACCGTGATCAGAACATAATGAGCTTGAGTCTCATCTTTCACTTGGGGAAAATTGAGAGTAATTCTTCTGAAATCAGTAGAATTACATTACAGCAAAGTTTTGTCTATAGAAGGGAAATGGACCAGAATAAGTTATTCTGCTGTAATTATTTCCAAATAATTCCCATATGGACCTTCCTTTCTGGGAAAATGTTATTGTATTAAGAATAATTCTAGTAATTTTTTTCAGATAAACCAGGCATAATGCTCTAATATCAGAATTTTTTAAATCTGAGGAGATTAAGTGGTTTAAATGTTAGAGGTATGACACAGAGGTTTGGATATCAAGTTGCTTATTTAATTCTAAAATTATATTCTGTTGATTAGGAGTTTAATATTGAATCAATTGGTAGTCTCAATCCAGCACAGTATCCTTTATCTCAGACACTCTTCCTATTTAGTTTCCACTTGACTGTTGTGGTAGAATAATAAAAGACTGGCTTGTTCTTCATCACTGAAAAAGATATAGATTTGCTAGAGTATGATTACTCACAGATATTATATAACTGTAAAATTTTGATAGACACAAAGCCATGTCTTCTTTGTTTGCTATTTTATAAACATGGGGTGAAACATAGTTAAAAAAAATATTTTAATAGACATACCCTATGAGAGACAAAACTTACTGTCCAGAGAGGAAAAAAGCTGTGAGGAAGCAGTTTTCATCCCTTTCTTCTTATGGCCTGTTAAAACTTTGGGCTGCCAGTATTGTTTGTCAAGTTATGGGAGTCTCCTCACCCTCACACTGCTTTAGGACTGACTGGTTTCAAGAATCTTGTCATCTTTTCTGTATATGGTACTCTCTGTATACCTTAATTTGACTCCTTAGTGGGCATTATTACAACTGTCTTTTGTAGTACCTGCACTGGCAAAACAATCCTCAATATGATGGTGGAACTCTTTGGCCTCTTTAGACAATTCTAGATATATGATCTACACTGTAATGACAAAGTGTAGGGAGAGATGAGCTTCATATTACCTAATGTATCGATCACAGTGCAAATGTTTACATCTGAGCTAATTCTCTAAATTTCCTCTATAATTAATGAGGGGAAACAGGCATTTCTGAGGGCAATTCACATAGCCTTTCCCAGAGGTGCCTTGTGAGAAGTGATAAGTGGCATTTCCAGAAGGATCCATTTCTCTCCATTGGCTATCAGTTGAATCTAGACAGGTAAGATGTTTAAATGTCTATATTGTGGAAGTCTCAGTTTAGATGAGAAAAATTAATTTTTTTCATCCTTGCTTGCCTTGTAAGTGGGCTAATGACTTAAGAGACAGCCAGAAGTGAAGGTGAAGACAGAACAGGTGGAAGAGCTGTCAGACGCACATGATGTGCTTACAGCCAAGCTGAAGGCTCTTCATGCACAGCAGCACTGGTGAAGCCAGCAGGTTGTGTGTTGGCAGGAAGGATGCTTCTATCCTGTCAGTTGCTGGCCTTGTGCATTCAGTACCAAGTTCTGCTGTGCTAATCTTTTCCATCGATTAGCCTGCTTGTGGGCATGCATCAATTTATTTAGTGACTGTAATCAGGGAGTAAGGAGTCTTTACAGTTGTTCCATGTGTTTTGCATAGATTTGGCTACAAAGAATGAAATTACCCCTCATTACCAGCTAACTGACAGTGTTTGTCTTCTGCCTTCCTTATCTACAAAATTTAAGACCTGGACCTCTCTGGGTTTTACACCTGGTCAGCTTGCTACTGACTTTGTATCATTAAAGTGAATGATACTTGCAAAATGAGCCCCACAACCTGCATACAAGAGTATTTCAGTATTGAGCCATGTTATCTACTGCATTTTAGATGTTTGACAGGGCAAGGATATGCTATATTCTGTCTAGTACCCTGATCTTACAATGTATTTTATAATTCATGTAAGAAGGATCAATCTGAGTTGAGTTGAAACACTACCTTTCATGAAGACAGTCAAACAACTGTTCTGGGGGGAAGTGATACTGAACAGGCCAATGGGATGATTCATAGATGATAAAAAACAGTACTACAGTTATTGAGAAATCATTTGTTTGCTAAGTTTTAAGATTTCTTTGGACATTAGCAAATTAGCATGAAATAGAGTGAAATAGCTTCTAGAAGAAACTAGTGAATCTAAATGTGTGAAGGGAGGAAGCTTAGACTTTAGACCCTCACTTGCTGAGGTGCTGAGATTTGTCAGTGTTGATCTTTTCATTTTAGAAAATTAATGTGACTTGCTAAGGATGTTTTATGTCTTGTGAAAGACCGCTTTAAATTTAGCAGTATTTCTCTGTATGTAAGATGGAAGTGTATTTCACTTTTAAACCTTTGCTCTAAACAATATGTGATGAAAGATCTCCTATGAAAAACTGATGGAAGTAGGCCAATGGGTAATGAACTCATTTAGAGCTTGACTATATTGATGTTTAGGAAATGTACTTTTATAGATACATGTCAACTAGGCTTGACATAGAAGAAAAATAAATATATAAAGTATAGATTAAGTACTAAAAATAACCAAATTAAATTTTAGTTGTTTTTTTCAGTATTTTCAACTCTTTAATTGCAAATATTCCAGGCCTATTCATGTTACAGACACAATTAGAACACTAGTGTAGCAGAATACAAGAAAAACCTGCTTTAATTATCTATCTAAACTCAATCCAAATCTGTGTTAATCTGGGCCATACTTCCTTGTGTATTAATGTAATCTGTGGAAAAGGGCTAGCTCTTGAGGCTAGAATGAAGCAATAGAAGGTAAGAGCATGAATTTATTTTTTAAGAATTTTTGTACATTTAGCAATTAATTTATGAAATTCAGAAATTCCTTTGACTGATACCACATAACTGGCAAGTGATTCTCACCAAGAGCTTGGAATCAGTGCTTGCTTGTCTGCCCTGACAACACATGTTCATCTTGGCAGGGCTTCGAAGGCAATGTGATAGTAATGCTTTCTGTCCCAAAGTTGCAAATGGTGCTGCAATTGATGTATTTTTCATTTGGATGACAGTCATGGACTACTACCGTGGCTTTACTTTTCAAACTATATTTTCCAGGATGAAGAAGCTTGATGTTATATACATCTATATGTGTATCTCTCTATGTATACTTCTTAGCTGTTGGCACACGATTATGTTTAAAGCACGCAGATGGGCAGCTCAGTTCCATTTACCTCTGGTGTGCATTCTGTCATTGGCAGCCAATATGAGGAAGCCACAGGAACACATCTCCATACAAATGTGATTTTTAAAAGGCAATTTTCATTTTTTATGGTGGCTTTACAGAGTTTTTACAAAATTTAATGTGCAGATGACTTGCTACAGCATATTGAAAGTCAAAAGGCCTTATTCAACTTTGGTGTTTAACAGATTACATGATGTCTCAAAATTAAAATAACTGCAATTATAAAATATTATTTGTGGTTAGAGACAGTGGACTTCTTTGCAGAGTTTAATATTTAATCACGCAAAATATTCAGCTGCTCTGAAGAAAAAAAAAGGCAGATATTAAAAACAATGTGCAATAGTTTAATCAGTATAATTACTATTTAAAGACAGGTTTAAAGTTCTAATGCTTTTGAATTATAGTCCATTATCCTTGCAGTGAGTGAAGCCTAAATATTGGAAGAAGGACTGCGAATCTTTGTTAATATAGTTATTGCTGTTCTTTAGTACTGTTGCTCTGCTAAGCACTGCTCAAACACAATGTTCAGATAACACCAGCCCTGGAGAGAGGAGAGTCCTCCGTGGGCCAAGGTAATGTAGCTACCCCTTTGGCTGTCCTGTGCTGGGCTGTGCATACATTGAAATTGTCTTCTAGTCTTTAATCCCATTAATGATGGGAGTAGCAAAACTCCCTTCTAGCACTAACAGGGCTCTGGGCCAGTAGAAAAGGCATTCTCTTGTTTAGCCTTTGTCCACTTTTGTAACATCCTTTCCCTGTGTCTTTCACAATAGTGAAACACAAGTATCTGTTTGTCCCATGGATCATCATATAGACTGTACTGATTTATTATTATTAAAAACTGACTGAAAAAGTAGAAAAAAACAGCAGGGACATGAAAGATTTCATAAGTGTTAAAATATTTATGAATTAATTTCAAACTCTTCCTTCAGTTAACTGAGCTATATGTAGCTACAAAGCCCAAATAGTCTGTGAATTCATACAATTAGTTGACACGAGAGATAATATATTTACTCTTTAAATATTTCGTGTACTGTCACTATTCTTAACCCTGCAACACATCCAAAACACTAAATCCCTGGCATTCCTCATACTAAGGAATTCTTGCTTTTGCGAATGCTTTCCACTTGAACTAGTGCTTGATAATTATTTTATTGGCTTACATGATAGCAGTAATAGAAGAAATAATACATTCAGTAATAGATATTTGTGGAATTACTCCTTAAAAGAAAGATGCTAAGAAGATAGGACACATGGCATCACAAACAATAATTAAATAATATAATAAAATAATTCTCAGTTCTTTTAGTAGAACCATAAGTATGCTATTCATAAATTGTACATTTCACATCAATTATATTAAAAGACTAGATTGCCTTATTTTTTATATTGAACAATTCATAGGTTCCATTATAAACATTTTATTATTAACTTTACATTTACTATTTTTCTTCCAAAATAGTTACATGGCTACAGACCCTTACTGGCATGCATTTTTGCTGACACCAGCTTGGCTGTTCCCCCTGCCTTGTGTAAACATTCGTATCATTACAATCAAACTTTGAAGATTCCAGAGAGGTTAAATGATTTTGCTGTACTGGGAATAGTTATGTGTGATACTTTTGTATATAGACAAATTCATAAAAAAGTATGTATCATAAATGATAGTCACCTGTACAGTAACCTCTAATTAAATGGGGAGGCATCAAGGACATTTTTTTCTAAATTCGTTTCCCTATAATTTTTTGAGATTAAGTGTATTATGAAATCATCCTCAGTAGCCTTAAATTCATCCTTTACTTGCAGACATGTTTATGTCTTGCATTCATTGTGTTTGATGTTCTTTTCCACATCTGTTTGAAACAGCATCTTACTACCTGGGGTATTGGCTTCATTTGCCTCATCTTGAAAACCTTGCTACCCCAGCAAATTGTTTCCTTTTCCCATTTTAAATATTTTTAAGTCTGTCACTTGTTCATGTAAATATTGGCTCTGGACAAATTTAGATCGCATTTAGCTGAGTCAGCTACAGAGAAAATTATTTATTAAACAGATTCCCCAAGGAACTGGAAATCTAAAAGATTTTTCAGACTTTCTGCATAGGTCTGGCCAAATCAGTGAATTTTGAAATAAGTGCAAATAAATCAATGGAAATCATCCTTTTATAATGACATTTCAAATTTTACCTGAAAAGGATATTACGGAGCATTCTTTAGTTGGGAAATTCTAGTCCCAGCTCTGCTGGTGAGCTACCAAAAGATAGTCAAGTCAATTTTCTTCCTCAGGTTTTCCCTCTGAAAATGGAGGTATTGATACTGCCTTCCATGTTAGAGGGTGAGATCTAGAGATATAGAATCATAGAGTCATAGAACAGCCCAGGTTGGAAGAGACCTGGAAAGATCCTCTAGTCCAACCTTTCATGGAAGAGAGAGTCTAGATGAGATTACTTAGCACTCACTTCAATCACACCTTGAAAACCTCCAGCAATGGGGATTCTACCATGTCCCTGGGGAAGCTGCTCCAGTGAACGATTGTTCTCACTGTGAAAAATGTATTTCTTATATTGAGATGAAACCTCTCCTGGTGCAACTTTCGCCTGTTACCCCTTGTCCTCTCCATGTGGCTCCTTGGGAAGAAAGAGCCTCTGTCCTCTTTGTAGCCGCCTTTCACTGTGATGAGGTCCCCCGAACCTTCGCTTCTCCAGGCAGAAAAGACCTAACTCCTTCGATCTTCCCTCATAGGGCAGGTTCTCCAGCCCTTTGATCATGTTCATGGCCCTCCTTTGAACCCTCTCCAGTCTGTCTGCATCTTTTTTGAACTGTGGGGACCAGAACTGGACACAGTACTCCAGGTGAGACCTGACACACGCTGAGTAGAGCGGGATGATGACATCTCTATGTCTGCTAATAATGCCTCTGCAGATGCAGCTCAGGATCTGATTTGCCTTTGTTCGTGTAGTGGCACGCTGCTGACTCATGTTCAGCTTATTGTCCACCAGACCCCCAGGTCCCTTTCAGCAAGGCTGTTCCCAGCCACACAGATCCCAGCCTGTTCTGGGCTCTTTGGTTATTTCATTCCAGGTGCAGGGATGAAATACACTCATCTTTGTTAAGCTTCATACAGTTCTTGCTAGCTCACTCTTCCAGCCTGTCTAAGTCTCTCTGTAGGATGTCTCTCCCTTCTGACATGTCCACCTTACCACCCAGTTTGGTGATACCTACTCTACCTCAGCAGACTTGGTGAAGGTGCTTTCAACCCCATCATCCAGATCATTTATGAAGATGTTTAACAGTGTGGAGGCTGGTACTGATTCCTGGGGGACCCCACGTGTGACAGGCTGCCAACCTGAGTAAAAACCGTTGATCACCACCCTGAGTGTGGCCTGTTAGCCAGTTTCCTACCCGTCTCACAGAGCACCCCTCCAGTCTTTATCATGGCAGTTTTTCTAGGAGTAGGCTGTGCGACACAGTGCCAAATGCTTTGTTGAAGTCCAAGTAAACAACATCCATGGCTCTCCCCATGTTGACAGAAGATGTGACTTTGCTGTAGAAGGTGTTCAGGTCAATCTGGCGTGATTTGCCTTGGTAAATCCATGCTGGCTTTTCCCAGTCATCTGCTTCATTTGGTTTGTCATAGTTTTTAAGGCAACTCATTCCATTACTGGTATGTCAACAAGATATGCTGGAAAAGTGATGTAGGGGCTAGTTTGTGATATTACCATTTTATTATAAGGGTATAGTCTGCCAAAAGAAATAATGTTTACACTAAATAAAGTTTGCCCTTTATTTTTGTAACGTGGTCTTGATTTTGGTGTTTGTGGTTAATCTTTCTGTCCCCCAATTATCTTGATAGCCTGGAGATATAGCCCTAAATCATAGAATCATAGAATCATTATGGTTGGAAGAGACCTTAAAGATCATCAAGTCCAACCGTAAAATGTATTTGATTGTTCCATTTTTACTTTTAGTGCTTGGTTCAAGATATTATCATTCACAGTAAACAGAGAAAGCAATGCAAATGAATTGAAATTGTGACTGTAGAGTCACTGTAATTGTTAATAATTCACTAGTTTTGCAAATTCACTGTATTGTGAATTATCTGATGTGGAGAAAACTTACTGACAAGGGTGCCTTAACCAACATAGATCAAATGGAAATGTGACTAATCTTTCAAATTCCAGAAAAGTAAAATTCCATAATCTCCAAGTTATTGAAGTACTTGCTATAAAGATACAAGAAGAATTTGATGGAACCTTGTATAATTTTTGAGCCTGGCCTCTTATATTTTACAGTGTCTTTACTGGGGGATCAGAACTGTGGAGAGAGACTATAGTTGTGGCATACATAACACATAAATTTAACATTAGTTTCAACAAGCTGTTCAGATTTTTGTTTTAGTAACCTCTCCATGGATTGTCATTACCAAAACGTACCCCGATTTCTCCATATTGGGAAAAAGTATTGGGAAAAAGCTGAGTATATCCTATCACAACTCCTTTTATCTTTAATGTATCTTTTTTCTTTTAGGATTTCTGCAATTCGATTTCAATTTCTGCTGTACAAATTCGTGTGGCAATCTGCAATTCCTATTTTTCAGGACAAAACATCTGGAGCTGCACAATGTTGTCTCATTGGCTCATAAATCATATGGTCTTTAAAATATCCTCTAAAATTATAATGAAATAGCATTTTTAAAGGACATTATTAAAATAATAAGATCCTGTCATGGACCATGCCTTATTCATTTTAGTCATTAGTTTTAAATTGTTTGCAGGAAAATAATTTGGTTTCTTGGCATGGCTTTACATTTTACTTTTAACTTTTTGCTTTTTTTTCCTTTTTTTTGGTCCTCTTTGGCTAGTATTAAATTGTAATATTTTAAGTTTCACTCCTGATCAATAATAGTAATGCAGTTTGTTCCAAGTGGCCAATGTTAATGATTCTTTTTCATTCTCTTTGTAAGGCTTCTGTAGGCTTGACAACTTTTCTTCCACATCTTCAGTGCAGGTAGGTTCATTCACATCCATTCAGTACGAACTGACATTGAGCCAAGGGAATGTTATATCATATTTTGGAAACAAGAATGAAATTAAACATTGAATTTACTGTAATAATTTAGCTTGTTTTGTTGTAAGAATACAGAAATTAAAGGAACAGAACCAAGCCAATTTTCAGGTTCACTTCGCTGTAATTTTGGCCAATAATGCCATAAAAATTTAGCGCAGAAGGGTCATTGAAACCACACAGAGTTTAGAACATTTCCCAACACCTTGTAATAAACTTTAGACTTGGTAAATGATGAAGCAGCACAACAACGATATGCTTTAAGAATACAGCAAGAGGAATTTAGGTACTGCAAAGGCTGTCAGTCTCAAAAAGTAAAGTTTTACCCTGGCATGTAAACCAGAGCTTTATTAGGTAAACTGCCCAAATAAGAAGCCAAAGTGGACTGTGTCTTGGACAACAGAAGAGCCAATGTTTGCTGCCAATCTGACAAGAGGAAAACCTTTTCCTGATTGAGAATCCTGTGTCTGCTTAAGCCCTGAACATGTAAGACACAAACCCCAAGTACCTCAGAGAATGTGATACCTGCAAAAGTAACAGCATAACCTACCTTCCCTTCTCTTTCATGGTAGTCAACACGCACTGGTTGAAGGGAAAGCAGTCTCTAGCAGCCACATAATCTACCAAGAAAAATTATAATTTTCAACCCTTACAAGTAGCAGAAACACTGAAATGTGGTTCATACAATATAAACAGTATAAACAAGCACAAGAAAATATCAATCAGTATTACTTCTTTCATATGCCTGGGTTTTATTTTGTTGTTTCTACCATAGAATCTAACATGAGAAAATTCAGTTTTTACTATGGTGTTCAGATATCTTAATGAGTAAGTGAGATCTCAAAGGTGAAAAGACTGATGCATTTAGGAGCAGAAAAAGTTATATTAAGGTATACCACGTGCATGTTACCTGTTACGAAGTGATATGAAGTCCACAGCAGAAAGGACCAGAGATGAAACTGTGGTTTCAAAACTACATATGATTTTGTCCCAGTAAATATTAATGGTAGCAAAATTATACCAGTATTAAGTGCTGTTGAGATTACTGTCCCAGATGTGCTGTGTAACTGCTATTATCTTTTTTATTGGCTACCCCACCCGGAATTGATGAACCAAATGAAACCCACATTTTTATTAGTTTAATGATAAGCAGTATATAGAATAAGTGCCCTGTTTCTGTTTTTTAATTGCTTTTTAACAAAGACTTGCACTGATATACTCCTTTAGAAGACTTCAGTTCTTCATTTCTTTGAAGTGTACTTCTCAGAGTATAAATGTTTTATTACTCACAAAGATAAACTATTTGAACTTGAACTCATGTTTGAGTGTGAGGTAAAGAGACAGAGTAACTTTCCTTTAAAGTTCACCTTACATTGGAATACAGAAAAAGCAAATGTCACTAATTTTCATGAACAGCAATAGGGGTCAGGTTCTGTTCTGTTTTGCTGCCTGAGTAACCCAATCCTCTTTTTACTTATCAGCATCCAGCAATACTGTGAACTATCTATCTACCTACCTTGCCACATAATGAATTTATTTCTTGGTAGTGATCCTCTGTTGCTTTATACTTTAGGTCATTATTTTCTATGTTCTATGCAAATGGAAAAACTGTTACCTAATTGTGATGACCTGGACAGTATCATTTTTCAGGGGTAAAAAATTACTAAGTGACAGAAAATAGGTTTAATGATGTTGGTTGTTTGGGATCTGATTTTAGACACGTTGGTCATACTCTTCATTTTGCCTCTATTCCTGGATGAGAAGAGCAGAGAGGCAGCAGCTCAGTTGATCTTGCTATTGGTTTAGTATCAAACACTTTGGTCACACTTCTGCTAAAAACACAGTCTCTGAGATTATCCCAGACAAAATTATCCCATCCCATGCACCCCCAGATCCTGCTCCTCAAAGGGAACAGTGTCAGCTATGGACATGGTTACACCTATCCCGTTTTTATGCCCCAATCATGCTATAAACACTACCCAGAAATTTCCAACTGTTCTAGCACCCATCTCTGATAGCCCTCAACATTTTAAGACTTGAGTTTGTGGCAGCTGTCTTCAGTTGCTTAAGGAAGGATGTGAAGAACACAGACTAAAACATATGTTTAGTTTGTGAATTGTGAACGATCTTAGTATCTATCTGCATCATTCCACAAAGAACTGTGAAAAACTCACAGTCATGACTACTTTTTTGCCATTGCAACTGAAAGTGGAATCTGATTCGCCAGTTAGTGTGTAATCAAAACCTTTCAGCAATCAAAAATCAGTTGTGTTAGACTTCAGACATAGGGAGGATAAGCCTAAAAGAGGTCAGTTTTCTGCCTAAGATCACTTAGTAAGGACAAAAGTTGTCTTACTAGGACATGAAATTCATAGTGTTGACTTAATTAATTCAGATTCCTTTTTTCATATCTTTCCTAATGCAGTACTTCTAGAAATGTGAAAATTTGCTAATTGTTTATTTTTAAAATGTGTTGAGTTGGAATTTTTTCACTAATGGATTTTGCAAATTTGACCACAATTTTTCGTTAATGTTTTAGCGAAGTGCTGTGGTGTTCGTGTAACATAAAATTAAATATTCATTTTTAGCAAGAACTAGGAAATTGGAATGTGAAAGTCTTTCACTTTGTTTATCTTTAAGAAAAGTAAAATTACTGTATCTTTGTTGTCCTTAAGAAATACGAAAAACAGCCAAATGCAGTACACAGTTCTTAGAAGACTCATTTTTTCCTATGCCAAAACATTCTGTATGTTTGGAATATACTATTCATAAATCACATAAAACACATAGATCATCAAGTAATGCCTCTAAGAGTGAGGGTAAGATAGTATTTAGCTAAGAGAATATTCCTATTGTTTTTCATCTGAAATTGTTATTAAGACACCATTTGGAGGGGCTTTTTGCCATTTTTAAACATCTGTTATAAAGACTGGAATTAGTATTGAGTTTTTATAGCTTTTTAGTTATGTATATTTATGCATACATATGTGTTCTTTTAACATAGAACACATGAGGTTTTTTTAATAACTCCTAATGATTTTGCTTAGTTATTTAAAATTGGAACTAGTTTTAAGTCTCACATTTCATGTTTGCAGTATCAGGGATCGTAGTGCTGCAGGTTATGCTTTTAAAGTGGCAAGTTTTAATACACTTTCATCCTGAAACAAATGTTCTCTGTAATATTGTTGAAAATCTGACCTTTTTAATTCCCGTGAAGTGACTTGTTTTGTTTAACCATTGTATTGGACAGCACTTAAGTACTCCATATAGGTAGATATGTTTCCTAAGAGGCAAAGAAGGTTCCTTTTCTTATACTTGGGTAGTTATAGGCATTTACTGGCATTTGCAAAACTGCCAAACTTTTCAGTGTCCCTATTGGAGAGTTATTATTTTCAGATTCTTGTGTGGATTCAGTCATTCAACCTAATTCTCTACACTTTTAGTTTTGTTGGGAACAATCAACAGGATTACAGGGAGAAAGTCTGGTAATTGCAATCTCCAACTACCTTGCAGGGCCAGTAGTGTGAGAAAATATATAATTAACATCTGCATTAGTTTACTTACTAGCTGTGCTGGTAAGCAAATGGAATTCTGAATTCAATAGATAAGTCAACTATGCCACTATCTTTTCTATTAGTGTTACCTTCTGTTGTTGAGTATACATATTTTTAAATCACTTCTTGGGTTGGTCAGTATTTTTCACACTCTCTCAAGTATTATGCCTACTAGTTTTGGCAGGATATTAAGTTTAAAATCTATTTCAAAAGCAGCTATGGTTGCAGATCATAATAGAAAGCTTCTTTAGTGTTCAGACCAATAAATAAATTAGAAGAAGGGCTTTAAGCTCTGCATGATAAAATGAACTGAAAGTAGGGCAGAGAAAGAACAACCTTTGTGACAAGCCTAGCCTGGGGCTAAGGAGAATCAGAAGTTCATTGTGTGTTTCGGAACATGGGGCAACAACAGTATGAAGAGTTGGTGACTGAGGTTTTTCACTGCCTCGGGATACCAGTGATTCAGCTGTATATAATGATAGGGAGTGCTAAGAATGCACTAAATAAATCTTGTGTCCGTAACTCGTAATTTCATACTGGAGTTATGGGCAGGATGGAAGGCCTGACAAGGGTTCATAGCCAGCAGGATGCAGTATGGACCTGTGTGCTGTACTTACTTGATCACTGGGGACACAGAGTGTATTTTATTAGTGTGATTATATAAAAAGATGAAGTAAAAACACAATAGAAATAAGGCATGAATTGTTGACATATAAAATATTTACTTGTGGACTAAGAAAAGCATCCAATTTGTAAATGGTAGCACATGTTCTCCTGAAAATCAGAGATGTCTAAACTACCTGCCAGTTGAGAACCCTCAAACTTCAAGGTTCTGCTTATTTTGGAAGTATATTTACAAGGTTTCCTATCTGATTCTTCTTTCTGCTGTGTATGTTTTACTTGTGGAAGCATGGTAAACAGCACAGCTGTATGTGTCTGCATAAAACATTTGGAAAAAATATGAATCTGTTGATTTCTATTTATATGTTTGCAATTTGCAACAAAATTAATATGTTTGCAGTACTGGATTAGGACTAGATTTTAAATTTGAACTATTGGATTAGGAATTTACTAGGACATGATTTTTCATCCTTTCCTGTATTTTAAATTTATCAGGTCTTGGTTTTCTGCTTCTTTCTTAAACCTGTCCAACTATGAAATATTGTATTAAAAAGGTTGTTACTAGATGAAAATACAGGAACACTTGACCTGTAAATATTTCTTTGAACAGTTGATATCTGAACTACAATATTTTGAATTGTGTGTGCATGGAATTTCCTCTTTCACTGTAGAAAAATCCCAACCACTTGGAAATGGAGGAGTTCCAAGTGTATAATTCACAGTAGTGACTGTGTTAATGCTGTTCACAGTGATTTTTGCTTAGAGGCTGAGTGAAAGTAGCCTTCAAGAGTGTATGGGTATAACTTAGTGACAGATCTGAACAACATAAACTGCTCTCCCTGCCCACTGCCCTAGCAGCAAAATTTCCCAATGATTAAGATGTTCATTTAAAATGAAAAGAATCCTTCTGGTTCCATTATTGTAAAGAACTGATTTATTTAAATAGACTTGTTTATTTCTCTTGCTATTCCAGTAATTCCCATCTCAGCTTCCTTTACATGCAATCCGTAGCACTATCTCACCTAAAAAAATCAGTCATGTGAAGTTCTCTTTGTAACCTACTGCTACACTTTTGCACAGAAGTCAGTCAATTCTTTAAAACAGAAATAGCCAGATTCCTTGGGGCAGGCAGAATACTCAGGCTGGCCAGGTATACAAAGAGTTTAGCTGGCATGAAGCAAAGCTATTAATCTGGGAGAAAATCTTTGTTAGATCTTTAAACTTCAAAATGTAGTGGCTTGTGAAAAGGAATGCTACAGTTTGAACATCAGGTTCCTCCATAAGGAGGTGGAGGTAAAGTTTTTATGTCCTATGGTGGAACTATACTCACACGGCTACTGATATCAGGACTACAAATACTCCTGGTAGATGGGTGAGAATGAGACTTTTAACAGCCAACAGGCAGTGCACAGAGATGAAAAATGCTGGGGCAGAGGTGAGCATTGCACAGTGGGGCCACTCTGCACTCCTGTGCCCCGCTCTAAACCCTCACCTGAGCTTTCACGCGAGCCTGCAGCCTGTCTTTTCAGCTATGCAGGGCTCACAGTTGTATGCTTTTTTTACTGGATAATAAGAATTCCTTTACATGTAAATTTGGTAATTAATACATGAATTTGTATACCTGCATGACTGTCCTTGATTCAAATAATACATACTTTATTTCTTAAATATTTCCTGTGAAATACATGCTCTCCAATTGCATTCATTGTCCTCCTCTGCCTTGAACAGAGCTTTTAAGCCTACCTAAAACCACTCCAAACAGTGACCCTGTAAAGTAGCCTTCATGGAAGAGAAGAGGGATGAACTATTCCACCTCTTCTGGGGTAATGGTGTCGCTGTGCAAAATGGAGTTGAAGAGTCTTTGGGACAGAGAAGCAGCAGATGAAGGCCAGATTCTGTACTTGCTCCAAGTAATGTCTGTCCAGGGACTGTGTCATGTAGGATGTATAACCATATCACTGAATCTCCTAACAGATGAGGTCCTAGATATTTTCCTATGGTTGCATGTAGGTACAAACTAGCTGTAACCTGGCTAAGGTACAAACTAGCTGTAACCTGGCTAAGAGCTTTTACTGGTTTTGCTATTACCATGTGTAGCTTCAAGCAGACTACAGAATCTGAAAAGCTGGGCAAATACTTACCTGCTAGGTAGTCTGTGCTGAGGTCTGGTTTCTGAGACTGTTAATTGTACCATGTTTGAAGTTACCTAGGTTATGTCTTTGTGAGCTATGTGAGTTCGCTAATTAAAATGCAGGAGGTATCCTAGATCAATTCTGAAAATGACATTTATCCTGTGTCTCTTTGGTACTTCCAAATAGAGCTTCTCTAACGTTCTTCATCAAACATTTTCCTATTTCCAGTTGACTTAATACTCAGCTTTTGTTCTTAAACTTTGGACTGATCCTGAGTTAATACACATTTAGCTTTGAGTTAAATTTGCCATAGTTATACTGTATCTTGGACGGCATTTCTTAAATAGCTGGTGACATTTCATTTTATAATGCTGCTTTATCTATAAGATGAAAAATATCATCAATAGAAATTATGCTTGCAAGTGCTGATTTCCTTTATTAATGTCCATAAACAGCAAAAATACTAATCACAGAAAACAAAATGCAAAAAGCAAAATTCATCAATAATAACGTGTTGAGTTGAGAAGCCCCTTGTAGATGTTTCTAAACTAATGATGAAAAGACAAGAAACTGGGAGGGGACATATTTTCATTAAGATCAGAAGGAGACAAGGGCTTGTGTGTGTTTACATTTATGAGATACAGTATTTATTAAATACTGAGTTTAATGCTAAACAATTTACCATCTTTCTTCACTGTCTTATTAATATTTATTAATAATATGGATGTTTGTGGTTTTTAGAACTGAGTCAACACAGCAGGGAAAAATGTTAAGTAGGAAGGTAGTGGTTGCCTTTCTGTTCATACTGCTTCCAGAAAGCATCCTTCCTCAAGTTTTAGAAATGGTGAGTCACTGCTGTTTGGACCAGCAGTCAAAGAGTGGCCATTTTCTAAAGTAGGATGAGGAAATGACATTACTGTCAGAAATTTGTCCTCTTTCAGTGAACTCATTTTAAGCAGCTTTGTGACATCTCTATGCTAAGGCCAGAAAGGCACAGTAGTTATTTTGTGCCTCATTTACCTCAAATATCCCCTAATTGTTGCTGAAGGGTTCTAAAATAGAGGCATGGCAATAAAGGAATGAACATAACTTTTTGCGGTTGTGGTAGTAATAATATATTTAATATTTATTGCATTAATGGCTAGTAATGGATAACTCAATTAGTTCAGACTCCGTTTGTTAGGACACCATTCACATGGGTAACTCAAACAGCTAATAACTTGAAAGATTAGAAGTTGACAAATAACAGATATGCTAAAAGAGAGTGGAAACAAAGATAATTAGAGGTTTTAGCACAAACAAGTAGTGTGAAAGACTTGGTTGTTAAGCTTTTTATTACTCGTTTTCTGCCAGTGTGTATGACAGCAGGAGAAACTTAAAGGGTAGAGGTAATGCTGGCTTCATAGATTCTGACTGGGAATTCTTTACATGTGGAACAATCTGATTTTTCACTTTAGTGTGACTGGCAGCCAAAACATAGAGGCTGGCCTTGCAGGAACATAATATGGTTGGGAAGGTACAATTAATTTTGTGAGAGCTTTGCAATTTAGGGCAAGAAGTTCTGGGTTCAAAAGCTAGAAGAGAGATCCAGTGAAGGTAAATAAAATTTTAAAAAAATATATAGTAGTAAGTGATAATCTAGAAAATTATTTTACTTACCAACATTTAAAAATCATTAAAAGAGGAGTGATCAGTGAATGTGTTAAGGACTTGAGGCATCAAGGTCAGTAAGAAATTTGATGACTAACTAGTAGATGATAGTGCAAAAATTAAAAAAAAAAAAAAAAAAAGGAGAAGTTACGAGATTTAAACAGTTAGGATTCTTTCCTGCAGAATGCAGTGGTTCACTTACTGGCATTGTACTCTGTGGCTAATTAATAGCCTACATGAAATTATTGTAGTTAATTATGCGGTCGTTAATATCCCACAAAGAAGGACGCTTGGTTTCAGTACACAAACTGCTGCAAAGAAAGATTCCAGTTTAATTACAGTGAACACTAAAGCAAGAAAGAGAAATCATTGTTAATTATATTTAACACCACGTTAGTTCCTTCCTACCTTTCTGTAAAAGGACGTGTCATGAAATATATTGGGGTTTATTGCCATGGGTTGCAGCAATATTCTTTTTTTACTGCTATAGACAGTTTTCCTTTCTGCTTTTGGAACAACCTTATAAAAATGGTATTTTAAGTATTTTTTGGGGGTTCTGTTCCTTTGAAGAAGACCTTAGTATTTGTTAACTATCCTACTTTTTATAATTTAAAAAATAACAAACATAACTACAATGACACTAATTAAAATAAAATTTTCATTTAAACTACAAAGGCAAAATGGCTTTCATAATATTCTTGTACAATTAAGCCTTGAATAAAAATTAGATTAGGATAGTCACTTTGAGATTAAACAGAGATCAATGCTGAATCATGCCCAAAATTTGTATTCGGACTAGTTACTTCTGGAATCTTCTGGGTTGTTTTTGTGAGAACTCTGTCAACTTGACTTGAAAATAAGCATGCACAGAACTGGCGCAGAATCAAAACTGAAGGGATGAATTTGAGGAATTTCTTGTTCTAAATTATTTCTCCTTTCACCTGTTTGAAGATTCCAATGACTGTCTTATCGTGTAAGGTTCGTATATCACGTACAGGCATTATTTTAGTGCCTATTCAGTTATGTATCTTGCCTCTTGGTTTGCAATTAAATAAACAAGAAGGGCATCTTCTAAATGATAAGCTAGTACATTCATGCCTAGAGTATATGAAGTTTAGGAATAAATCAGAACTGATATTTTTAAACTGTATTTCCTATGTTTTGTTTTTTTGAAGTTTCTATAATACATGAAGTGTGCACAAACATTGTATATGCAAAAAAAGAAGTCTGAAGTATTTTGTGTCTTTCATTACTAAACTGTCTTCTAAACCATTAAAAACTTGGCACAAACATAAAAATACATAAAATCAAGAAAATATTGCAGCATGTTGGGTAATCATTAAATCCAGCTGGATGAATCTGTTTACAGGCAATACGGATGTATTCTGTAAAAAAAGTACTTTATAAGGTTTTAGATTTTTTTTCTCACAACATGAGGGCTAGTTTATTCATATAGTTGTCACTTTTTATTATTTAAAGGGTTTTATCACTCTATTTGTTACTCAGAGATTATTATTAATCTTCTCCCTAGTAATCTTTGCCTCTAAAAAAATGCTGATGAGACAAATTTGCCCAGTTTCTCAGTGCACTACTACTGTTGCTCTTGTTGGCTTTGACATAAGTAAAACTTGGTATAAAAGAGAGGTAATAAAAATTAAAAACGTGCTGTGTCTCAGTCACTGATCTGGCAAGACCAGATCCCTCAGAGTGCAGACTACACTGAAGTCTCATTAAAATGTTTGAACCGTAGGGTATATTCAACTTCAAAGCTCTTAGCAATGTAAGGTTTCAAACTCATTTGACTCACCAAGATTGCCTGGATTGAAGTGTGCAATCTATCTCATGCTTTTAGCTTTAAAATATGAAAGGAAATGACTTCTTGAAGATGAACTACCTGACTTTAGTCTACAGTATGTTCTACAATAAATATACCCCATTCGCTTTCTAATGATGCATAGATATCCTCTGCAAGTATTGTGACCAGATTCCATCTGAATATTTGAGTGAAATTATTTTTTAATTTTTATTGAAGAATAATTGCTTGCAAGCCTGTATTTAAGTAGTTCTTGATTTAGCCCTCATTCTGTTGTTGAGAAAAGTACCTTTCATGTAACATTTTTGCCATTAGCAGCTTTTAATCATGTAAATATCATCTATAGCTATAAAACTTAACAAAAATATAGCATGCAAAAATCTCAACAAAATGTAATTTAACTGTGTATGCATACACTTTTCTGTACTGTTAAAGCATCGTATTCATATATGAGAAAGAAGTCTTATGTTGAACTATTCAGCTTACTCTGTGATAATGTATTACTACTGAATAACAGTATATTGTAATTTGCATAATCAATTTATTTTTAAATGAAGGCTTTCTACAAAACAAATATTAGGATATGCAAAAATTAGAAATGATATATTTGTTATAATGTGCAAACTCCCATAGGTGCATCTCTTAACCTAATAAATTTAATTATAATAGGAAAATAATTCAGAATGGAAGCAACACAAGGTATTTAGGAATACTGCAGACTAAATTAAATGGCCTCATAACCCATACATCTTTACAACAGTTATAGAATAGTGATATAATATCAGTCTTAAGTGTTAATTTCTTTCTCCTGTTAGTAGTAATACTAATTAGTACTATTAACCTCAGGCAAGGTAAATTCTTTATGACCTAAATAAGAATGCAGTTCTACTCAATGTGATACCTGAGTAAATACTAAGTGAACACTCACATGGACCCAGTTTCCCACCTCTGAAAAATGTGAGGGTTAGGAGTTGAAGTGTTGTTTAGCCTTCATGAAAAATACTACGTTCTAAATAAGTGCAAGTTAGAGGACACATCATATTTCTTCTTCCTGGTTTTAATGGCAGAAGGATGGTTTATCCTTCTTGTCAATATCCTGTATCCTGATGACTACAAGAAGCAGAATGTACAATTTTTTCATAAATTGTTGTCCATGTAGCTTACCAGTGGTTCAGTGCACTTTCTGGCTGATACAAGCCTTGGAACTCTTTTTTTTTGAGGAAATAATGACATTATGATAGTGAAAATAATATATAAGTGTGTCAGAACAGATAAACTGCTGACATAGTTTCTTTTTTTTTTTTTCTTTTGTATTATTGAAAGCCAAATAAACGCTGGGTGTCAAGAGTTTCAAGGAAGTTAAAGGCAAAACAGGAAAACAGCCAGACTTACAGTGTTCTTCTTTTGTTTGGGATACTACATGATAAAAGTTTGTTGGCAGCTTTTGAATGAAGAAATTAAGAAAATTTTTTTTGAATGAAGAATGAAGAAATTTTTAACAGAAACTACATTTTTAACACATGCCATAAGGTACCTGAAATATATCTGCACCAAGACTGTATAACCAGTCTTGTACAAAACCACAAGGTGATTTACCAAGCCAGAAGAAGGTAATTGAATTTCACCTAGTATGAATGTATTCAAGCACAGAAAGTTCAGAAGACCCTCTATCCAAGATTAGCTGAATGCAAAGTAGAAAACAAAGAAATGCAGGAACATAGTCTTTAAACATGTCACAATTTATCACAATTTAAAATGTCATAGTCAATTAATATATGGACATATTACATGCTTTCTCAAAATATAGGAAGATTTATGCTGTCAGAAAGACATCTATTCCTGTAGATTTTTATCCAAACCTTTATATTAGAGAGGTGCATCTATCCTTTAACCTGAATTTAAGAACTTTGGTAATATTGATAGTCATCCAGGTGATCAGGCCTGTGGCAGAGGGGGGGTCTCATTTTCCACAGAGTAATGAGGAAGAGATTTTTGTCATGGCTTTGTCCTGTTAGACAAAAGAGCCATTTCTTGGTTAGTTGTACTAATGAACAAAAACATGCAACACGAATCCTGACAGCTGGTATAGCATGGGTCAAATTTCTATGAAAAATAATACCAGAGTTCTGTTGAAACCAGGTAAATAATTTTCTTTTGTTCTGCTCAGAAATCACTCTCGTCTGGCAGGAGACAGGATTGTAGCCTGGAAGTGCCACAACATTTAATGAAATCATGTTTACTATTTTTGAGACGTCTTTTAGATGACAGAGGTGCATTTAGGAAATTTTATTTTTTTTTTTATAGCTTGTGTGAATCAGTGTAAAAGAAATGCGTACAAATATTTGGTACAGTATTTGTGGAATAGATTATCCTGTAAATATTTGATGTTTTATTAGCTAAGCATTGGTATCCCATTGTGATGAAGGTAACAAAACATAGGCTAGATTTGTAAGAAGGTTAATGAAATAAACCAAACTTCCTTACAGGTCTATGCATTCTTCCATTCACTACTGTATTCTGTTTGGAATCTGCCTGAAGTTAGATATCAGCTCACCTTTCTGAAATTCTTCTTGAAGATGATCACTATGTATTTATACTTACAGGAAAGTTTATCAGAGTATGGAATGAAGAACTAATTAGACAGGGCAGTTTCTGAGTGCTCTCTTGGACTAGCTTGTTCTCTCTTTGTGAAGTCAATCAAAATGAGGGATTAACCTTCATATCGCCTCAAATATAAACCTCCAACAGCAAAATAATTGCTCAATAACTTGTTTATAGGCTGTACAAGTATTCTAGAAAGCTCCTGAACAGTTCTGGAGTGAGTCCTATAAATATAGAAGTAATATACTTGCATCTCCCTGTTGTGGTTTAACCCCAGCCCCACACAGCCACTCGCTTATTCCCCCCACAGTGGGATGGGGGGAAGAATCGGGAATAAAAGTGAGAAAACTCATGGTTGAGATAAATGCAATTTAATAGGTAAAACAAAAGCTGCACACAAGCAAAGCAAAACAAGGAATTCATTCACCACTTGCCATCACCAGGCAGGAGTTCAGCCATCTCCAGGAAAGCAGGGCTCCATCACATGTAACGGTTACTTGGGAAGACAAAACACTGTCACTCCCTGTCTTCTTCTGCCCCCAGCTATATATGCTGAGCATGACACCATACGGTATGGGATATCCCTTTGTTTGGTTGGGGTCAGCTGTCCCAGCTGTGTCCCCTCCCAGCTCCTTGAGCAACCCCAGCCTCCTCGCTGGTGAGGTGGGGTGAGGAGCAGAAAAGGCCTTGGCTCTGTGTAAGCCCTGCTCAGCAGTAATGGAAACATCCCTGGGTTATCAACACAGTTTCCAGCACAAATCCAAAACATAGCCCCATACAAGCTACTATGAAGAAAATTAACTTTATCCCAGCCAAAACCAGCACGTTCCCATAGTTGATGTATTCTTAAGGCCTTGCTTATTGCTTTAATTGCCATAATCTTTATTTATAAAAGATAAACCATTTAAAACTATAAAGGTCTTGAATTCAAAATATGATCAATAGGTTCAAGATGTAAGCATGACATTAACTACTATAATTCATTAGGTCATGCTCACCCATCAATAGCAGTATCATGGGGAATTCCTTAAGGGGCAATGTCAATAAATGTCTGAAAGTAAGTCTTCGCAAATATATTTGTAGTAATACATGAAATAATATCTGATTCACCCTAGGAAGAGATGTGAGGTAAAAATGTTTCCATCCTTTGTGTTCTGCTGGTATTTAGAACTGCTGAGAATTCTTACTAGCTAACACATTCTCAGTTTGCCTGTCTGTATGCGCAAAAGGACATGAGTTAAATAAAATGCAATGTGATAAAAACAATCTGGTGATACCACAGGTATTAAAATATTTGCCAAATATATACCTGTTTCCTAATATAATAATGAAGTGTTAAAATTTTTTTAAGAAAGAAGTTTAATTATTTGACACAAAGAGAAGACATAAAAGACATCCAAGATGTGACCATCCAGATCTCTCAGTGCTAAACAGTGGACCACTGCAGGAGAAGCGATGTATAAGTTTTATGAGAAATTGTCATGTTATTTTTAAAAATATTTTTTCCAGAAAGGATTTTCAAAATAGGATCTGTTCAACTTGACATGTCTACTGGGGTCTTTAATGGTGTCAGAGAAATTCTTCCTCAAAGCAAGGAAAGGAGTTCAGTAAGGTAAAGAATGAAAGGTTTTTCCTGAAATGTTTGAAACAGGAAATACATAAATGCATTCTTTGTTCATTGTAAAAGCTTATTCTTGAATGCCTACTGGGAAAAAGTTGGACATCATGAAAATTTTTACAACATCTACTAATGATATTACCGTATCACATTTCTTCTTTCTGCTGCCCAGAATGAAGAGACAAATGTGAAAGGAAAGATACAACTGATTACTGGAATGGCTCTGGTAGAGAGTCAGGATGCATAATATGGATAGCTGTGTTGCAGGCAGAAAACTGATGTCGAAATGTAGGTATTATATAGCTCCATCCAGATGAGGCCAATGGTCCATATAAACCTGAAACTGTCAATGCTGGACAGAAAAAAATTATTACAATTTAATATATCATAGGCATAGAAACATAGCCAGTTTCATGATAGTTTTCCTTAATTAAGTAAATTGGATTATATTTAAACAGACATTGAACATGGATTTCTATTGCTTCATTAATTCTTCTGAAATGATGTATAAATTGAAGTTGCAATGTGAAGTCATAATATCTAGTCGTTTGGGGGTTTGTGTAAGTTTGTGGGGCTGGAAAAGAGTACTTTTCAGTTTATTCCAGTTTAGGCATTATTGGTATACACATTTCTGTTGCTTTACTCATCTAGCTCTTTGCTTTCCTCTCTGCTCAGTCATGGATATTGAATTAGTTAGAATTTGTTGAGTATATTTAACATGTGCTTAATTAGGTCAATCATTTCAAATACCCTATCAGCATTTTTGCTAAGCACATGATGCTTAAAATAGTTTCAGGATGTTCTAATATGTATTAACAAACCTATTTGGGGGTTGTGCTGGTTTTGGTTGTTTTTTTTTAATTATGAATTTTGTCAAGGTTCAGTTTTGTTACAGGAACTGACATAAAAGAGAGACTTAAGATTAAGTTTCACTCATTTGCCTATTTTTATAATGTTTGAAGAGAGACTTTTTTTTTGAAAATCAGGTATTTATATTTGACTTTTGTAGGTCCTTCAAAGTAATACAGATACTAGAAATACTTCTACATTCTTAAAAATGAATTTAAGTTAATTTTAAAGATGAATGTCAAGTAGGCCTGGCAAACAGCTATTACGTTTGTCTCTGTTTAAATACTGATTGTCTATATAAGTTGATTGCAGTTTTTCTGTCTTTGAAAGTAAGATAAACTCAAAATTAAGAATACTAGCATTCTTTCCTACACCAGAGGCTCTCTGAATACATTTTGCCATATAGTTCACTCATCGGCATGCCACTAGAAATAAGATGTAGATTGTTTTAGTACATAGAAAAGGCTAAGACTCCGAAGACAAAATTATCTATTCCTTTTTGAAACCACTTTTTTTTCTGAGGATGAATTTATCACATTGATGATATATGGAGCCATAATCCTGTTTAGATCATTCAGGTGGATATGTGACATCACATCCTTTGTAAAGGATTATTACTAGCTGATATCAAAGACCCTTTAAAAATAGTTCTATTAATCTTTATGTTTGAGAAGAAAATGCACAGTATTTGCACCAGCCTCACCACTGCTGATTCTTACTGAAACACAGAAAACTATTGGGTTCAGGGCTTTATCACTAAACTTGTGTCTTCTTTGACCTGTTTTTGACAAAAGATCCATTCCTTTATGAAAAAAGGCTCAGTAAATTAATTCTGGTGAACGGCTCAGCTTAACTGTCCACCACAAAATCATATCAAATACTTAAAGAAATATATTTAAATGCGTCTATAAAAACAGAGTACTGAATTTACAGAAGAAAACCAAATTAATTTATATTATCCCAAATAATAACTACCCTATGGCCATTTTCAATACTATTCCAGTATTTTCTTCTTAATTTCTCTTGATTTAGAAAAGATATATTTATCCATAAGCTTCAATGTAAGGATATGTAATTGTATATATTTTAATCTGGTATCTGTATCCATTTAAACATTTTCTTCTTATTAATATATATATAAATTAAACATTTTTTATCAGACCCGTTAACTGCTCTTGAGGAAGACTTTATGAAGACTTGAGTAGGATGGTATTACAGATCTGAAAAAATGAGAATGAAACCCAGCTTTAATGAGAATGCAAATGAGAATTACTAAGGTTCAGTGAAGGTCATAACAGTTTAATCATCAATTTATGTCAGCAACTTCTCACAAGTAACAAATGAGTATTAATAAAAACTGTTGTCTTAACAGATTAAACCACAAAATTATGATTGCTTTAGAATTTGACCAGCTGTCCTCATACACATGCAGTTGTATGTGTTTAAGTTGGCTCTTTTATCTGCAGATTCAAGAATAATCTATGTAGGGATTGGGTTTTTTACATATATATATATATTTAATGAACATTTTAAATTACTTCATATAGTCTTCTAAAGGAGTTCTAAAACCATGCTTTGGTTGTGCCTAAGGAATCATTTTTTCCCTGAAAAAACAATTTTGATAATTCTCAACTGAAACTGTAAACTATTTGTTTCAATTGAAAATAGATTGGTTGCATGGATATGCTTCTACTAAGTTGAATAAAAATCCTGGATTTCCTAGGGCAAAATCACTTCATTGAAATTTAATTTGAATCTCTTTCTACCTTGTAACTTACATCCCTACAACTATATAGTTTTCAAGATCAGAATGTAATACTGAGAGGGAAAATAGAAAAATGATCTTCCTTGTATCTGAAACATTCATGAAATCCAAACAGCTGAACTCAAAAAAGCAAACTTTGTTTTAGCTCTTTTTCTTTGCTTAAGTGTCTATTTTGACAGTTTGAATATATTTACTGTCCAACTAATAATATTCCTTTGATGGAAATAAAATGTAAGCTTAAAATAATATAATTAGGAAAGATTAAATTTATTCTACACAGCTGTAGATAAATGTGTGTATTTGGCTGGCGTGGCAAGGTTTTTGTCGCAGGTGGGCTACAGGGGTGGCTTC